>NC_136958.1:18020330-18127830 GCF_032717465.1 Coenobita brevimanus
AATATATTAAGAAAAAGCTGTATATTGATTTTACTTCACCAATCATGATTTAAAATAAGACGCTTATCCACGTCGTGGTAGCATCCGTCATTTATGTGACTAACGTATAGCTTAGAAAAATGTAAAGAGACCAGACCGTCCGTGTGTTTCAGAACTTACACACGAGACAGGTGTGCTATACTTTTATCATCTGTTTACTACACAAATGTAGTTTGAAATTAAAAGGTCAGTTGCAAGGTCAAGGCATGTGGTAAAATGTTACCTGTCAGCGTTTCCTAGCTATGACTACCGTATACAAGTATAGGATGTATTCTGGGTAAATGTAATACTTTGTTGCCTAACCATATTAATTCATGTGACATGGAAGTAAAGTAATAAAAAAATAACTAGTCTTTTACATATATATATATATAAGGATATAGATTACATATTTCATAGAAATATTGGTCATGATTGTAATAAAATAGGGAGATGCTCCGTCGATGTCTGTTACCATGCCTTAGGTGTATACTGTGTGTGTGTGTGTGTGTGTGTGTATGTGTCTCAGACACGCGAGTCGAATTTCTCGAACTCTGAACCACAGACGCTTTGGCGTTGTCACTGCTGACCGTATCATGAAAATCTGACCGGAGCTGTACCACCCATTTACACCACGAAAAAGTAATCCTTCGCAACATACTGTACCTGAAGTGGGTAGTTTCGATCTATGGTGGCCATGTCAGTAAATATCATGACAACGATTATTGCTGTTACTGACTAAGTATTCTGTGATGGATTGGAGCGTTGTCTGCAGTATGAATACTGACGTCATCGCCAATATGGCGGCTGCTTCCCTCCACCCGCAAAGAATTAACCCGTCACGTCCCGACCGATTTTCCACCACTGACTCCCCCCAGTCCCGACCAATTTTGGAATTTTTTTTTGTTGGCTCAAACCTCCGCTTTTGGTCAGAAACATCGAAAATTCATAGAGAAATCGCTCACCTGAGGTTTTAAATACTCGATACAGATAGCAGTACTCCTTATCTTTCTGGGTTTTCTATCAGGCTGGCTCCAAAGAAAATGAGTTCTATGGGAGAGTAACCATTCTACACCACTCATAAACGGTATTTATTTATTTATTTGGTACGAATTTATATGTAGTACAAGAGTATATTGATTTTCAAACAGTAATATAGGCAATATAAGCATTGTTTCACTCACTAACACATCAACATACCTGACCTTTTTTTGGCGACATTACTTGATCATCATTTCTGACTGTTTCTTCCTCTAATGCTACGTAAACTTTGTCCTCCACATTATCATTGATTGGGAAAGCACTCTGGCTCTGAATGCCTTTATTGGCCGGGTCACTGGTAACAGGTGAATTGCCGTGACAATGGCGTGCGGGAGGGGGGGTGGAGGTTCATGCGGGGTAAGGCATTGTCCCTGCCTGACATCTTGTAGAGGAAGAGGTCTCCCGTGTATACATACCAAAAATCACGCATGAAAATTGATAATTGTGCAAATTATGAGCCTTGCAATTGTGCGACGTACCAGTACATCGACGGGTCTAGCTGTGACAAAACGTTGCGACGTACCCATACATTGACGGGATGCCTTGTGTTAAAGTTATCACGTCTTGATCAATGCAACTGAGAAGGTAAATTCAAAGATACATGTACTGTAAGCTAAGTACATGGCAGAGTTCACTTGCCATGTTTACCCAGAACCATCAACACATCTTATTGCCTAGGTCCAGCTTTCTCACCTCTCTCTCTCTCTCTCTCTCTCTCTCTCTCTCTATATATATATATATATATATATATATATACATAGAGAGAGAGAGAGAGAGAGAGAGAGATAGATATGTATATATACAGTATAGAGAGAGGGAGAGAGAGAGAGAGAGAGAGATAGATATGTATATATACAGTATAGAGAGAGAGAGAGAGAGAGAGAGAGAGAGATACATGTATATATACAGTGTAGCAGCCGTGGCTCAGGGGGTTAGAGCACTCCGCTCTGACCAAAGGGTTGGAGGATCGAATCCACCCAAGGGTCATCGGTAGACATCAGGAAGGGCATCCAGTCATAAAATGCTACACGCTCCAATACAAAAGTTCTCTACCCAGGGGCAACGCCTTAGCCCTTCGGGGATGCCTGGCATAAAACCAAACGATATATATATATATATATATATATATATATATATATATATATATATATATATATATACACATAAATACAGTATATATATATATATATATATATATATATATATATCTATATATATATATATATATATATATATATATATATATATATATATATATATATATAGAGTGGGGCACCAATTTTCGCGCCTAATTGGGTCCAAAAATAATGCGTGAAAATGGAATTAGCGAAAGTTGGGGCATTGTCTTTATGGCAAAAAGGCTAATTGGTTCCCGGTTATCCTAAAGTAACATCAGATTTTCATTTTCACTTGCAATACAGTACATCAAATCACTATTGTACATTGCATTGTGAGATACAAACAATAAAAACTGTACAGTACACATTATATGAGGAGAAACATACCACAGAGACCAGGTTGAGGTGTTTAATGGATGTTGGGGGTAAGTATCCGAGGCGCGTGGCGGGCTTATTTAGCCATGCCAGACGTATTGGCGCCACCTCTTGCTGCCTCGCTACCACTCTCTCTCTCTGCCTCCTCAGATGCAACTTGATGCAACACTTCCACTCTGTGCTGAATTTCCCTTTGTGCTAGGTTCTCTTGAACAAATCCATTATTATACTGCCGTTTCTTCACTCCAACACGATACTCTCTTTTAGCCTTGGCCTTTCCTCCCGACTTTGAATGTCCCGGCCACTTTTTATCACCACCACTGCCTCCCGGCCCTCCCCCCACACCACAAGGCTCTCCCCCCACACCACCAGACCCTTTCCCCACACTACCAGGTATAGTAGAGGCCATTGAACCGTGAGAATCCAACACAATGGAGCTAGCACGCTCGTACACAATGGCGGGAATGGGTGGACAGAGTGTTGACATGACGTCATTCAAGATGGCAGTGGGTTGCGGGCGGGCGGTGCAGGAAATTCAAAGTTCAAAATATTGTCCCAAACCCAAAATTTGTGCGCGAAAATCGATTTTTTTCAAGCGAAAGTGGAAGTTAGGGAATATTTGGTGCATGCCGCGAAAGTGGATTCCGCGAATCCTGCTGTAGCGAAAGTTGGTGCACTACTGTATATATATATATATATATATATACACACAGAAGAAGGAACCAAAGGCCAGGAGCCTGCAAAACAGTTCCTTCCTAGAAAAAAACAAAAACAATACAAAAGAGAACCAAATTCAAGATCCAATCATTTCGAGATGCCTGGACACACTGCGTTTGAAAGACTGGAGATCATAGCTAGCAGGAAAAACAGACAGAGGGAGACAGTTCAGAGTTGACCTGTTGCATAAATGAAGGACTGAGAGAAACGGTCAAATCTTGCATTAGAGAGTTGGACAGAAAAGGGATGAGAGTTTGTTGCTAGACAGGTGCTACGCATCCATCGTAGAGGTGAAGGGATGCAAGCAGACAATTCAGAGGAGCAGAGACCATTGAAATAGCGATAGAAAAGAGATAAAGAAGCAACAGTGCAGTGAAGAGACAGAGGTTGAAGGGAGCCAGTAAAAGGAGGAGAGTTGATGAGATGAAAAGCCTTTGACTCCACCCTATTGAGAAGAGTTGTATGTGAGGAGCCTCCCCACACATGAGAGTTGTGCTCTAAACAGAGGCGAGTAAAACCCGTGTACAAAGTCAACAACTGTGCAGGGGTAAAAAAGGCAAGGAGTCGGCTTAACACACCTAATCTCTTGGAAGTAGATTTTACAAGAGATGCAATATGATCTTTCTAAGATAAGTCCCAAGTGAATGAAACCCCAAGCATGTTCAAGGATGATGCAGGGTTGTGCTGGATATTATTAAACATTAGTAGGTACCCCTGTGGAAGATTTTGACGGGTTGGTAGGTGTAAGAACTGAGTCTTTGATACACTAAAGACAAGATTATATTTACCCCTGTCAGAGATACGAGCCAAGTCAGACATTATGTGTGCCATAGCCTCATCCCTTGTTTGTTGAAGTAACTGTTGAGATGGACGTTGCAGAAACCGAATGGAAAGGTGAAGGGTGCAATCGTCAGTGTACGAGTGGATTGGGTTAGATATGCAGCTTGGATCGTTGATGAATAAAAGGAAGAGAGTTGGTGATAGGACAGAGCCCTGAGGAACACCTAGTTAGATAGATCTAGGAGAAGAACGATGGCTTTCTACAACAGCAACTATAGAACGACCAGAAAGGAAGCTATAGATGAAGGCACAGATAGAAGGATAGAAACCATACGAGGGCTGTTTGGGAATTAAAGATTTATACCAGACTCGATCGAAAGCCTTTGAGATGTCAAATGCAATGGCAAAGCTTTCGCCAAAGTCCCGAAAGAAGGATGACCAGAAGTCTTATAGGTAGGTGAGAAGATCGCCAGAGGAGCATCCCTGACGGAACCCATATTGATGATCAGAAAGAAGGTTGTAATAAGAAAGATGCTTTAATATTTTTGAGACACAGGATGTTAAAGTAATTGGATGATAGTTAGAGGGTTGGGAATGGTCACCCTTCTTTGGGACTGGCTGAATGAGAGCAAACTTCCAGCAAGAAGGACAGGTACAAGTTGAAAGACAAAGGCAAAAGAGTTCACCTAGGCAAGGTGTAAGCACAGAAGCACAGTTCTTGAGGACAACAGGAGGGACCCCATCAGGCCCATATACCTTGTTAGTACTGAGGCCAATGATGGCAGAAAATACATCAGCTGAAGACATTTTAATGTCAGCCGTGAAGGCGTCAGTGGAGGGAAGTGATGGAGGAACAGCACTGGAATCGTCTATGGTGGAATTGGAGGAAAAAGTCTGAGTCAAGAGGTCTGCTTTATCAGTAGAAGAAATAGCTACAGAGCCATCAGAATAGAAAAGAGGAGGGAAGGATGATTAGGTAAAGTTGTTAGAAAGGTTTTTGGCACGGTGCCAGAAGGAGCGGGAAGAATTCGAGTTGGAGAGTTGAGAGCATTTAGTATAGATGAAATTATTTTTGCACAGCAAAGAACAGCCTTAGCATGATTCCGGGCAAAAACATAAAAAAAGATGTGATTCAGGGGTGGGTTGGTTCAGGTACCTTTTATAGGCCCTCTCCTTGCTGCGGACAGCATTAGAACAAGCGTGATTAATCCAAGGGTTTCTTGCATTAGTCAAAGGATATGAGAAAGGAATGTGTAATGCTAGGTGTTTTGGGGGTCGGCTTCCTGTCTCTCTAATGCCTAGGGTGTAGCTGGGTTCTCTTTCTAGACCGGAGCTTAGAAAAATAAGAGAGAAGCAGGACACAAAAACTCAAGGCAACAACCTTACACGTGCTTTGCTAATTTCTACAAGTGGAATGGGTAGATGTCACATGAGTAATTATTCTGGGCAATTATAAAAATGTCTAGATCGTGGGTAGCAGTATCATGCAGGATACTATTTGGGACATGATCAGGCAGAAGTGAACAGTACATTAACTAAGATCAGGAATCCTAGGGCAGAGAAATCAAGCACTGTCACTCGTGGGAAGTCTAGACTTTATCTGTTAGGTCGAGTTCCGTTCACTGGGGCCGAGGTACTGTTATCACTGTTGGGCTGTCTACTTCATTTGTCAGTTAAGCTGTTAATTATTACTTTGGTTCTAGGAGCCTCTGATTGATCTTAGCGTGGGGCTACATCACTGTGATGGGATTACGTTCACTCAGACAGACACTTTATTTACTGCTCGGCCGTGTTCACTGTCTCATGGTTACCTTACCTATTCCACCTTTCTTTTACATTAACACTGACAGCTTTTACTTCTGACTTCCCGTATTTTAATAACTCACTGTTCTGCCCTCACTTCACTGTATCACTTTTACTGTACTTTCACTGTCATTCACTATCGGGATCGGGCATGGTGGCGGGAATAGCTCAGCCTGATTACTGACGGGGTGAGTCCTGCCGGGGGCTTCCGTATTCAGGGGCCATGGGATCACTCATAGGGGCGTCCTCTTTCGTCTGGGGCTGTGTGTGGTGAAGGGCCCCGCACTCTCAGGGCTCAGGGTTGGAGTCTGGCCCTGTGGACTGGGGCCGAACAGCTGCCTGAATCGTTCACTCAGGCGCCTGACGGAGGACAAGCGTCTCCGGCGTCAAGGTGTGGGGATGTCCCGCCCAGGGGTCCTGGGGGCGGTCTCAAGGTCCTGCGGGCTGCAGTCTTCGGTGGTCAATGACGCCATCAGGAGCAGGCTGTGGCATCAGCCTCCATCGGGGTCCATCAGGCAAGGCCTCTCAGGGACCAGGTGTAGAGAGAAGAGCCCTGTGGTGGTCACAGGGCCTCTCCAGCAGTCCTCCAGGCTGGGACCTCCCTCTGGGTAGTAGTCTCGTGGAGAGGAGGCAGCACCTGATGGAGGAGCAGCTACCGGCCATCTTTTCTCGTAGGGCCCAGCTACTGGCTGTGGCCTTCTAAGGGCGTGGCTACCGGCCGTCATAAAGGCCCGGCTACTGGCCATGGCCTGTGTGGGGGAGTGGCTACAGGCCGACTCAAGGGCACCTTCGGAGCAGCTGCCGGCCATCTCCTGACGAAGGCGGGAGCAGCTACCAGCCATCTCCTGATTACCTCCAGAGCGGCTACCAGCCGTCTTTTACAGGAGGATCGAGCAGCTACCGGCCGTCTCTAGGGCACCATCAGAGCTGCTACCGGCTGTCTCCTGCTTATCTCCAGAGCTGCTACCGGCTGTCTCCTGTAGGAGGGTCGAGTGGCTATCGGCCGTCTCTTGTAGGGCACTTTCAGAGCGGCTAACGGCCGTCTCCCGTAGGAGGGTTGAGCGGCTACCGGCTGTCTCAGGGGTGCTGCCTGGAGCTAGAGTAATAGCTCCACCTCGATCCTGCCAGTGGTCAGCTCGCCCGGAAGGTAGTCTCTTTTTCCTGCTGTGGTGGTGGGGGGCGAATTCCGGGTCATAGGGGCGCGTGGCCTGGGCAGACTTGTGTTCCTGTTGCCCAGAGTCAGGTCGTGCTCTGTTTACCCCTCCATAGGCTCCTTCTAGGGGTGTTGAGATGCCCTCAGCAAAACAATTCAGCATTTTACCACTGTCTTCTGGGGAAAAGTCATGTCCCTGCGACTGGAGGTTGTAAACTTTGGTATTGTAGGTGTGGTACACTGGCTGCAGGTGTTGGAGGAGGGTGTACCAGGCTGTGGTGGTGGGGTTTTCATCCAGCTGGGCGTCGCAGGTGACAAAGAGGGTGGATGGGTTGGTGGAGGTGCGGAGGAGTCGTAGGAGGTGGAGGGGTCCACGGACTCGGTGTTTGCATCCGAAGGGCAGTGCCCATATAGCTCGGCGAATCCGCATGGTGGTAGGTGTTGTCTCCTGTAAAGAGCTGTGCTGAATGCTGGAGATGGACAATGAGTGTGGGGTTTCATGGCAGAGCGATGTGGCGTGAAGTCTCTGGGGAGTGTAGGTGGCTGGGATTTGGGCTTGGTGTAGCGTGAGTGTGAGATGATATAGGGTAGGAAGTGGAGTTTAATTTTGCAGTGAGGTGGGTGGTGTATTGGGTGGGTTGGCGGGAGAGGCAGCCGGAGTGTGTGATGATTGTTTTAAGGGTGGGTGTGGGAGGTGATGTGGGTGTGCAGTGTCGGAGTGTTTGGGAGGTGGGTGCAGTGTGCGGGGGCAGATGTGTGGCGGCAGGGTTGGGGGTGGCACGGGGCACCGGGTGGGGTGTAGGCCTGGTGGGTGGTGGTGTCGTAGGTGTGTGGGTGGTGAAGGTGGGGTCGGGTGTGGGGGATGGGGCAGGCGGGGGCAAGGGGGCGGGAGATACAGGTGGTGTGGGTTGGGGCAGTTGTGGGCGATGATTTGGGCGGGGGTGTGGCGGTTGGAGGGGGTGCGGGCGTGTGGGCAGGACATGTGGTGCTGGGTGTGGGGGATGGGGTGGCCTGTGGTGAGGGGGTGGGGGAGAGGTCTGGACTTGGTGTTGGTGAATCTTCAGGTGAGGTATGAGGTGGCATGGCGAGGGGTGAGGTGGAGGCAGCGGGGGATGGGGAGGAAGAGAGAGACGGCGAGGAGGAGATGTAGCAGTCATATGAGGTAGAGGGAAATGGAGCGGGGGCAGCAGGTGGGGCAGGGCGCGGGGTGGGGGCGGGGGATGCAGGGACGCGAAATGGGCATACGTGACGGTTTCTGAGAGTGTGAGGGGTGCCATGATATTCAACCATCAGTTGGTAAGGGTTGGGGACGTGGGTGATTGTATAGGGTCCTGTAAACTGTGGTGCGAGCTTGTGGGGGGTAGGAAGCTGCGCTATCACGACAGTGTCGCCCGGCTTGTAGGGGTTAGAGGCAGGGTCGGGGCGAAGGTCCAGGTTATTCTGAAGGTGGGATAGTTGCCGCTTAAGGCGGTGGAGGGGGTCAGATGTGGAAGAAGAGGTGGGGGGCTGTAAGTGTTGTCGCAGAGGTAGGAGGAGAGGTGTTTCCCCAAACACTTGTTCGTGGGGTGAAATGCCTTCCTCTTGGGGGCAGCAATTGATGCCCCATTGCACGATTTTGACATGGGCTGGCCGGTTGTTGTCTTTGGTGGCTTCTATCTGGGTGCAGAGTTGGTTCATTAGTGTACAGTGGCTTCGTTCACAGATAGCATTTTCCTTGGGCCAATAAGGGGATGAGTGTGATATGTGGTAGCCAAAGATTTGGGCTAGCTCCTTCCAGATTTTGCTGGTGAACTCTAGTGCATTGTCGGAGTGGATTGCCTGTGGGATGCCAAAGTAGGGGAAAATGTGCCGAATCAGGGTGTAAGCAACTGTGACAGCATGGTGTTCTTTTGCCGGGTAGGCTATGATGAATTTCGAGTACGTATCAATGAAAGTGATGACATACCGATAGCCTGATTTCGGAGGTAGGGGTCCCACTATGTCAATCGCCAATAACTGCCAAGGTTTGTGGGGGTAATGTGTCCTGATGGACCGGCGGTGTGGGTGATGTCTTTATTCATGGCGCGTGCCCGGCAGGATTGGATAATATCCTCGGCTAGGGTGGAGGAATTGGGCGCTCAGTAACTGTCGTTTAAGACCTGCAGGAGTTTCTTTGTGCCTAGGTGGATTCCGTTGTGGGTGTGCAGGTGCCGGAGGGTGTCAAGGGCGGCGTCAGGGGCGAGGATGATATGCCCAGACAGAGTGAGCAGGTGGTCGCCCTAGTGATATCGCTTTTTGAAGAGGTGTTGGGGAATCCAGGGGGGTTGTTCCATATGATGCCACTGTTGGAGGAGATCGGGCTCCAGTTGTACAGCACTGACGGGGAGCCGGGAGAGAGCATCTGCATTGGTATGGAGTTTGCGGGGTCAGTAGGAGATCTCATAGCTGAAGTCCTCTAGTGTCTTGCACCATATGAGCTGTGCGTTGTGAGTGTCAGACTGCCGCAGTGATTGGAGGGACTGATGATCGATAATGATGGTGACTTGGGTCCCTGACGGGCATGCCCGGAAGTGCTCTAGCATCTAGATGATGCCTAGACATTCCCTCTTTGTGGCGGTGTAATTTTCTTCTGCCTGGTTGAGGGTGCGGCTGGAACAGGTGATGAAGTGCTCATGGCCCTCTTGGACTTGGGCTAGCATAGTGCCTATTGCAATCAAGGAGACAGGTGTAGAGTCAGAATGGGAGGGAGTAGTCGGGGAAGGCTACAACTGGGGCGGAAACAAGTTTGTGCTTGAGTTGTTGGAAGGCGGCTCGTCTCTCATCTGTCCAGATGAAAAGTTCTCCCATCCGGGTCAGATCATGTTTAGCAATGTGTGCGAACCCCTTCACGAAACATCAGTAATAGGACGTCAGGCCGAGGGAGGCCCAAATCCCATGGATGTCTTGTGACAGGGGGATGTCTGCAATGGCATGGAGCTTCTCTGGGTCAGGATATATGGCTGCCTGGGAGATGACAGGTCCCAGGAATGAGACGGTTCTGATGGCCAGGACGCACTTAGAGGGCCGGAGTTTGAGGTCTGCTTGCCGTACCCATGCGAAGACCTTGCAAAGGCACTGAAGGTGGTCGGCCCAGGTCTTGCTGAATACAATGACGTCATCTAGGTAGGTTAGACAGATCTCCCAGGTGAGGCCGCTGGGGATGGATTCCATTAGCCATGAGAAGGTGGCGGGGGCATTACAGAGGCCAAAGGGTAAGACATTAAATCCATAAAGCTACCTGTTATTGGTCGAAAAAGCAGTTTTGCCACTGTCTTCCAGTCGCACTAGGACCTGCCAATACCCCAACTGGAGATCGAGGGTGGAGAACCATGAGGCGCCGTACAGGGAATCTAGGGAGTCATCTACCCGTGGGAGTGGAGTAGCATCGTTGGTGGTTACGCCATTGAGTCAACAGTAATCCACGCAGAACCAAATTGTGCCATCCTTCTTCCTCATGAGAACAATGGGGGAGGACCAGGGGCTGGTGGAGGGGGAGATGACTCCTGCCTCAATCATCTCTTGGACCTGGTGGTCTTCCTCTTCCTGTCGCTTGGGATTTTTCCGCCGGGATCGCTGTCGGATCGGTGGGCCCATCGTGTGGATCTCGTGTGCCAGGTAGGTGGTATGTCCAATATCGGCGGGTCCCGCCGCGTAAAGGTCCTGAAAATCCAGGAGGAGGCGGTGGAATGTGTCTGATTGGCAGGTGGAGAGATGGTCGGGAATGGGGGCAGGGGGGCGGGGAAACTGGAGGAGGAGGGGGCACAGGGCTCGGCTTCTTCCATCTCTCCAATGACGGCCCCTTTAGGGAGGGTGAGGGGGGATGGGGCAAGGTTGGCAATTCGGACTGCCGTATGATAAGGGGAAAGGAAGGTTGGGGGCAGGAGGCAGGCCGAGAGGGTTCCGGGTGGCAGGTGTGGGGAGAACAGGACTGACGTACCCAAGGGTCTGTTGAGGGGCACCCAGGCTTTGTGGTGGGGGGGGAACGGTCACTGCAGTGGAGGTGGTTGAGGGCAACGAGGGGGGAGGGGAGGGGGAGAGGAGGGAGGATTGGAGAGGGGGGGAGGAAAATGGATTCCTCTGGGCTGGGTCGGGGTGTGCGGGAGCAAATGGCACGGGGGAGAGGGGCGTCAGGGGATTTCTGGATTTGGAGCTGTCTGTTGCAGCAGCAATCAATGGTGGCTCCTAGTTTCTGTAGGAGGTCCAGTCCCAGATATCCATCATAGTTGCAGCAGGTAGAGTCAAATATGATGAACTGATGATGTGCCGACGCTGCTTGGTGGGTGTTGACAAGCAGGGCCTGAGTTTCCCCATGGATCAGCAGGGGGCCATCCCCCGCATCCACAAGATGAGCAGCCATCGGGAATAGCGGGCCATAATTCAACTTATGACGTGAGAAGTAGTGACTATACAGGCAGGATCTGGCCACTCCCATTTTGACCAGGAGTCTGGCTTTCACCCCGTTCAGCTTCATCTTGTGGTAAACTGGGGGGCGATATTTGGGGAAAGTGGCCCCTGCCACTGTGGGAAGGTGCGGGGGCAGTCCTAAAAATCCAACTGCTGGGGGCCACCTTCTTCCTCCGGCTCCGGATCCCCGGGTTCGGTATCTTCCGCGGGTGCGGGTTCATCCTCCGGCTCCTCGTTCCCTGACGAGGAGACTTTACGTCGGCCTGGGGTGGTGGTCTTGCGCCTGGCAGCTTTCAATTGGTCCCTAATGTCATGCAGTGGGCACCTGGAGCTGCACGCAGAGAACTCCCAGAGATTTACCAGATTGAGGTTGGGGTTCTCCTTATGACTGGGGCGCTGGTGGGTGGGGTGCACCCTAGGCAGGCTGGGTGCTGGGGTGAGGCTGGTGTGGGGCATAGGAGGACGTTGCTTGACTGGAGGAGGCGGGATGCTCGTGGGGAACTTTTTCACCACATTGATTTGCTGGGATGTAGGGTGGGAGGTCAGGAGGCAGTGTATGAGTTGGATATCCTTATCCATGTCTCCTGTTGGGTCGTGGATTGTAAAAAGTTCCTTGACCATGCTGGGGAAAACTCTGAGGAGGGTATTAACCCCTACACCGCGGGCTTGTTTACCAATTACTTGCGTGTGCCGCGGGGTTATTTGGGCTCCGATAGACTCTCAAAAAATATTTGCCAAAAATCAGTTATTAGTCCTAGAATAATAAAATTACATATGCTTATGGCACATACCTTCAGCTTTCTCCTGGAATGATTGTTGAGCCTTCGTCGGTTACCGTAGGACTTGTGGAGACCTCTGAAGTAGGGTAACGAAGTCTCCACTTTACACTTCCCAACAACCCATAATATGATTACCACAGCCAAATACAAACACTATAAACACTATTCTACAATTTTCAAGTAGTTTGGGATCCATACTAAAAAAAAAAAACACTGTGAAAGCAATGGAAATTACGAGCGCGTCTGATCGTCGCACTGGCACTAGTTCGCTCATGGTAGTCTGTCATTTATTATTCATAAAACCCCTCACACTTTATATTTCTATTACTATATAACACTTATATATATCTACAGTCTTTATCCATAAGTTTCCTTCAGTAGTATTAGTTTATTGTCACTGTAGGGATTCAATTTCTTTCAGTAAAATACGTAGCATTCACTTTCTCGTCCTGTATACTGGCATTGAGAGTGAATGTCACTTTCATCTTCACTCTCATAACTCATAGCATTCAGACATGCTAGAGTGAAACTTTCACTTTCATTACTCCTAGGGTATATACTCGTATTCTTATAATACTACTCATTTACATTTCTATTTACGTTCTCTATTTTATTTACGTTATTTACATTTCTATTTTATTTACAGTGTTATGCACTGTCACTTGAAATAACTTATAAAACTATTTTCCATTGTTCACGTATATTTACATTCATTACTTTCACTTGCTGTTTACACATTATTTACACATTATTTACAATTCCACTTGCACTGTTTTACTCAATAGAAAGATCGTAGTCACTCTTTTATCAATTGTCAGCCCTTTACCTCTTTCCACACGAGGTTTAGTAGGGGTAAAGGTCACAGAGCCATTTGCATGGGGGTGAAAAAAGGCCTTGAAGTCAGCAAGATGAAACATACGTCCTCTCACTTCGGAAGATGAGACTACACTGATAACGCAGTTGCCAGGCCAGCTAGCCTAGAGGCCTGCTTTAGGGGTTATTCAGAGTTACCAATATTACTTCTTGAAACAGCTAAGTCTAGCACTGATATGATTGGCAGGAAATCTAGACAATACATTATAAATTTGGTAGTTCCAGGTGAATGTAAATATCATTTAGGGTTCTCCCTTCCTCCTTACAGGTATATTTATTACGAAAATAGATTAGAGGCCTACTTAGGAGATATATAATCAGAGCTACCAATGTTAAATCTTGAAACAGCTTTGTGTAGCACTGATATGATTGGCAGGAAATCTAGACAATACATTATAAATTAGGTAGTTCCAGGTGAATGTAAATATCACTTAGGCTTCTCCCTTCTCTCCTTACATGTATATTTATTACGAAAATAGATTATACGGCATATTTCAAGGGGAAAAAAACAGCGAAAATTAGCGAACGAGTGCACGTGAGGTGTTGTCAGGTGATAATTAGCCAATTCCAGGTGTATGGCACTCTCACTTACCTGATTTCTTTCTTGTATATATTATTTGGTATAAGAATACGACATAGGGCTTATTTCAATGGATGAAATCAGTGAAAAATTCCAGGGAAGATTTACTTAGCGTAGCATGGCCGGGCAGGCGAGAGGATAGGGTAATGGAGGGGGGGTAGGGAGGGGAGTCAAGAACGGGAGAAATGGCTAAATTGTCAACAATGGATGGGAGTACAGATGAGATTAGGAGTGCTGACTAGTGTTGGACATTGTCAGTACTGATAGATGATACAAGCCCCCACTTGAAAGCCCGGGTGAATTCAAAATAACACAGAATCACAAAAGCGACGCCCCGCGGTATGATCCCTTGCTCCCAAGCGTCACGAAAGTGACGCCCCGCGGTTAAGGGGTTAAAAGTGTGTTCCTCCCGGGTTTCATGATCTGCCTCCGGGTAGGCAGCAGTGACCAGGCGTCTAGTCTGGATGAAAGTGTCATCTAAGTTGCCATCAAAAGTTAGGCTAGACTTTATCTGTTAGGTCATGTTCCGTTCACTGGGGCCGAGGTACTGTTATCACTGTTGGGCTGTCTACTTCATTTGTTGGTTATGCTGTTAATTATTACTTTGATTCTAGGAGCCATTGATTGATCTTAGCGTGGGGCTCCGTCACTGTGATTGGATTACATTCACTCAGACAGACACTTTATTCAGTGCTCGACCATGTTCACTGTCTCACGGTTACCTTACCTATTCCACCTTTCTTTTACATTAACACTGACAGGTTTTACTTCTGATTTCTGTATTTTAATAACTCATTGTTCTGCCCTCTCTTCACTGTATCACTTTCACTGTCCTTTCACTGCCATTCACTATCAGGACTGGGCGTGGTGGCAGTCAGGTGCAAGGCTGGCGGGAACAGCTCAGCCTGATTACTGATGGGGCTGAGTTCTGCTGGGGGCCTCTGAATTCAGGGGCCACGGGATCACTCGTAGGGGCATCCTCTCTCGTCCGGGGCTGTGGGTGGCAAAGGGCCCTGCACTCTCAGGGCTCAGAGTTGGAGTCTGGCTCTGTGGAGTGGGGCCAAACAGCTGCCTGAATCGTTCGCTCAGGCACCTGATGGAGGACGAGGGTCTCCGGTGTCGAGGTGTGGGGATGTCCTGCCCAGGGGTCCTGGGGGCGATTTCAAGGTCTTGCGGGCTGTGGTCTCCAGTGGTCGGTGATACCATCAGGAGCGGACTGTGGCATTGTCCTCCATTGGGGTCCATCAGGCGACGTCTCTCAGGAACCGGCTGTAGAGAGAAGAGCCCTGTGGTGATCACAGGACCTCTCCAGCAGTCCTCCAGGCTGGGACCTATCTCTGGGTAGTAGTCTCATGGATGGGAGGCAGCACCTAATGGAGGAGTGGCTACCGGCCGTCTCCTGTAGAAGGGTCAAGCAGCTAACGGCCATCTCCTGCCGAAGGCAGGAGTGGCTACTGGCCGTCCCCTGACGAAGGAGGGAGCGGCTACTGGCCATCTCCTGATTACCTCCAGAGCGGCTACCGGCCGTCTCCTGTAGGAGGGTCGAGCAGCTAACGGCCGTCTCCTGTAGGAGGGTCGAGCAGCTAACGGCCGTCTCCTGTAGGAGGGTCAAGTGGCTACCCGCCGTCTCTTATGGGGCACCTTTCAGAGCGGCTTCTGGCAGTCTCCTGACGAAGGCGGGAGCGGCTACTGGCCGTCTCCTGTTTACCTCCAGAGTAGCTGCAGGCCGTCTCCTGTAGGAGGGTTGAGCGGCTACCGGCTGTCTCAGGGATGCTACCTGGAGCTAGAATAATAGCTCCACCCTGATCCTGTCGGTGGTCAGCTCACCTAGAAGGTAGTTTCTTTTTCCTGCTATGGTGGCAAAAAGTGAGTTCCGGGTCACAGGGGCACGTGGCCTTGACGGACTTATGTCCCTGTCGCCTGGAGTCAGGTTGCGCTCTGTTTGCCCCTCCTTAGGCTCCTTCTGGGGGTGTTGAGATGCCCTCAGCAAAACTATTCAGCATTTTAGGATGTGTGCTTCTATGCCGGAGAGAATAACCTCCGTAATGCGCAAGGCACACTCAGATGGCTCCCAGCCATGGAAGCAATAATCATTCCAGGAAAAACCAAAGAAGTACTGCTTGAGGGCCTCCCAATCCGCAGCTCCAAAGTGCAACAGACAACATTTCTTTGGAGGGTCCACGGGCCATACTGGAGTGATAGGACAGGTTAAGTTAATAAGGTTGTGATCGGAGGAGCCCAACGGAGAGAAAAGATTAACAGTGTAAGCAGAAGGATTAGTTGTAAGGAAGAGGTCAAGTATGTTGGAGCTCTCTTCAAGGTGGTCAGGGATATGGGTAAGGTGCTGTAGAAGCTGCTCTGAGTCATTAAGGATAGAAAAGATGTAGGCTTGTTAACCAGGTCGATCAGTGAAAGGAGAGGAGAGCCAAAGGTGGTGGTGAACATTGAAATCTCCTAGAATGGAGATTTCAGAGAAAGGAGAAATGGATAGAATGTGTTCCATTGTAGAAGTAAGATAGTCGAAGAATTTTTTATAGTCAGTAGAATTTTGATAGTCAGAACTGGTGACACATTCTAGATAACTGGTAGTGTCCCAATCTGGCAGAGTGAGGAGAACTTCCCCTTTTAGTTTGGGCCTGATGGACACTTTCAGGTTGGGCCATTCTGCCTCCAGTGCCATCACTGTCTGGTAAGCAGTGCTGAATGCACTGTCTTTTGGCACCTTGCATTTTGGCAGGGGCCCTGCCCTTGGCTGTTCCTGCCCTGCAAGATGTTGCTACTGCTGCTGTTGCCACTGGTCCTGATCCTTGTGGTGGCTGCTGCTGCAGTTGCCACTGGTCCTGGTCTTGGACCTCATTCCAGTCCTGGTCCTGGTTCTGATCTTTGTGGTGACAGGAGGCTCCAGACATTTCTGTTGAGCTTCCTCCTCTGCTGCATTTTCGTGGTTCAACAGAAAGGAGGGGGGAGCATTGCTGACCACAGGACTCTTGACAGTAGGTTGGAGACCAAGCTCACAGTGGCTCCAGGTCTCCAACACTCCATACCTTGCTGCAGGAACTAGCTTGCTGCGAGAGAGGGCTGGAAGACCTCCGTTTAGACTTGGCTGCCGTCTTGGTCCCCCATGCTGTGTGATTAATATCACGTACCCTGACCCGGTGTTGTAAGATAGACTGATGTCCAGAAGAAAGTTGACAGCAATTATAGTAGTTCTGAAAAAATTGATAAAATATTAAGTATTCCTTATTGTTTTCTAATACTGCATGATCTTTAAAATATTTTCTACTTGAGTTTAGGATGCTTAATTTATATTCCATATCTTAATTGAAAGAAATGCAGTTACTGTAAAGCATAGCCTTTCGTACAACAGTGTTCTCCTGTCCTAGGAAACATATCACTCATATACTGTATTATTCTGTATATTTCATCATTGCAATAAAGTCAATGTCATGCAGCTTTTATTTGTGCTAATGCTACATTAGTGGATTAGTGGACACTACGGTTATAGTTGTACCAGTGAAGTTATTTAAATTTGAAAGGGATAACTATGATAATTCTTCCACTGACTGAAAATTCACAATGAATATTTTCCCAGTGTAGCCACATAAAACTGTGCACACCATGCTACAAATTAGAAAATTCCCCCCTCATATATCGAGAGTTCTTGGCATAAATAGAATAAATACTAGAAGCTAACTTGTAACATCCTTTACAACAATAAATATTTCTATCAATCAGTCGATCAATCCTTTTCATCTCCCACCTCTAAAGACTCCCTCATTCCCTGTATTCCATCACCCACTGAGCCCGGTCGTGATTTCTTTTCTTCTTTTGCTCACTCTTTCTTTTACTTTTTGATGGCTGGCTAAACTTCAGATGGGTTTACGTTGGATGCCACAATACGCGTAACAAATACTTAATAATGGATGAGATCTATTCTTTTAGATACCTATGACTGGGGGAAATATTTTCCCCCAGAGTGGTTGTGCTCTTTACCTTCTAAAATAGTTGCCCTGTTAAAGCAGAGGAAAACCCAGAGAGCGTTAGTGACCAATTCAAGCGGTTATTTAACCCAAAGATTTCGTTCTAGTTCTGGTTAATAATTCATATTTTTAATAACTTAAATGCGACTGCGTTTAACCCTGTGGACAACTATATTGTAAATACATGTAAATACTTAGGTATTTTCCATTTCATGACTGCGCTTGTGTGGTAGGATGACGTGTATCTTGACGAGAAAACGGACGAAGGTCGAAAGGTCGAACATGATTCGGACATAGATAAAGTGAATATCTGGCTTTAGTTGTACTTAAAACTAAGATTAACTGGAGTTGATTTTCTTTGTAAATTTCATGAAGTCATTCACCGTACTTAGGTAACTGTAATTATATAATATTTGGCATCTCTGAATCCTATGAGGGAAGTGAGACTCACCATTTTTTCACTCTGTTCCTGAAGCTCGTTCGAGCCACACCTTGTATAAATTGCACCTAAAGACACTTGGAAACCCTCAGGCAAACTGACCGAGACCTCAAGCCCATTGTCATTTGTTATTCTGACTCTATCTAGTTAAGTAATCTTTATGATTTGGCCAAATCAGGGGAACTAGCTAGGATATAAGGAGATAATTACTGGTGAGTTAGAGTATTAATTATACCCTAATTTCTTATGAGACTTCTAGTATTTAAATTTAGTATTTGTCATTGTTAAACTGGCACTCGTCAGAGAAGAGAGTGTATAAAATTTCTGACATTTGGTGCTCCGAGTGAGGAGTACAGATATGTGTTGAGGCTTTGGAGGAGTTCAAGGTTGGATTCGTGGGTTCGACTCCACATGGTAGAGTGTCAGACACTGAGCTCTGGGGAGAAAAGCTGGTTCCCTTTCGAATGTTGAGCGGCTGTGTGCCTTGTGGGATTCATGAGACAGAAACCGTAGGTACTATCCTTTTGGGGGGAATTCCACTGGAATATTAAAATATCCACTGGTTCTGAGCTCAAAAGCAATTTAATTATTTTAGAAGTCTGATTGTGGGGTGAAAGGTATACTACAAGCGGTTTAACAACTCAGGGGGAGAAGTTCAAAACATTGTAAAACCCTTTCCTACAATCATCAGTTAAAATGTAATAATAGTTATTAAAGTGTAAGTAAGAAATCAGCCAAAATGTCTATTTCCTTGTTTCAGAAGTTAACCAGTGGTAAGGCAGGATAGGTAATGAGAGCTATAAATGATTGTAAGAAGGTATTAGAGATAATACTTCTGTCAAGGGAGAAATTAAGTAGTCTTCTGAACATAAAAGAAGGTGGAGTAAGTATGAAGAAAGCTACACTAATTTAGAAACAGCAACAGTGAAAGATGATGAAGGTCTGTTGGCGTAGGAGACTACCAAATATGAGAGTAACTTAGAGGAATATATAACAGTTGTGAAGCTGTTTGAGTCAAAATTGGCTAAAACCACCGCAGAAACTCAAGTTGTGGAACTGCAGAGTAAAGCAGCACTACCACAAATTATGCTCCCAGAGTTTGATGGGGAGCAAAATTGGAGATCCTTTTGGGATCAGTTTAAATACTTACTCCATGATAGAACAGACCTCCCAAATGTGAGTAAACTCTCCTGTCTGTTAGGACAAGTTAAGGGCACGCCTTACAAGTTGATAAGGAAATTACCTGTTGAAGAAAATAATTATGAGGTGGCTTTGACTGTCCTTAGATAGAATTATGGAGACAGGGAGCAGGTCATTACCCAGTAGCTGAAGACTCTGAATTACCCATACCTAAACACGGTTATGATTCCTTGCAAAACTTTCGGCTGTAAGCTTTGGGTTTTTACAAAGATGTGAAACCAGCAGATTGGGTGCTTTCTAGAATTGTGTCCCTAAAGCTGGTACTTAGAACCAGGGATACATTGTATGGTAGGTACCAAAAGCATGATTACTCCTGTGAGGAGACTGAGGAGGGCTTAATGCAACTCCATAAACATTTGCAAGGAACAGTAAAGCCTACTGAAAGTAAACAGAAGGCTGAATTAAGGAAAAGAACCACTAATCAACTGGTTGTGAAACCTAAGTCAGGGACTAAGCCTGTAACTAAAGTAGAGGTTGGCACTTTTTTTAGCTCATTAAAATCTGAGAAGAAATTTTAAAGACAAGGAATAGACAAGCTGATGAAAATAAGGAGGTAAAAACTTCCTCCTAAAGGACAGAAAGGTTTGTGTGTTTTGCAGTGAACAACATTTCAATGTATCTTCTCAGCGTTATCCTGATTTCGCTTCTAGAATAGTGAGGCTGCAGGAATTGGGGTGTTGTATGATTTGCACAAATTCAGGAAACACTTCCATGGATTGTAAAAGCAAATTAAATCTTTGTTTCAAGTGCAAAAGAGAGAATCATCACAGTGCTTTGTGCCCAACGATGATCAAGTATGAGGTTCCTAAAACCGCAAGTGTCATTATGACGGTTGTGAAAACAAATACTCCAGTAACAATGCCAGTTGCGGTTCCAATCGCAGATGTGAGAGTAATGATAGAAAACAGAAGTATATCAGTATGTACTCTTTTTGATACGGGTGCACAGAAAACCTGCATTTCTGCAGACATTGTGGAGAAATTAAAGTTACCTATTATTGGCAAAGTAAATCTAGCCATTACAGGATTCTTGACTTCTAAGGAGGCACAATCCTTCGATGTAGTTAGACCTTTAATACAACTTGGCAATTATAAATGCCGTATAACAGCAGTTGTACTGGATAAGATGGAAACAAGTATATATAAAAGGACTGAGGGAAACCTCTGATCATCTACAGAGCTCAGAGATAAGGTTGGCTAAACAGAATGTGAAATCAGATACTGTGGGTCCCATAAAAATGATCACAGGTTTGGATTACTGTGGAAAATTCCTACATAGGATCTTCAGGAAGAGTAAAGTACAGTTGTTCAAGAGTCCAGTAGGTAGTCGACATGTAAAAATACCCCCGCTAATACCAATACACCAGTCCTGTATGAGACAGCCCTGGCATGTATCCAATATGGACGGTGGGTGTTAGCGCCGAAGTGGTGACATGCAGAGGTGTATGGCACGTAGGAGGACTACTGGGCCTTGGAAGCAGGCTGTGAAGCCTATGCCCAGAGTCAGACACATAAAAAAAAAAAAAAGCCTTATTATGGGTCAGTTGCCTTTTCCAAAGCAAGCCAGAGGAGAGGCCAAATTGGCAGACTCGGTCTTTGTTACCCCTACACAGTCATTGATGGTAGCAAGAATAGGTGTAGAATTAGAACCTACTCAGATAAATGACTTGCTGGATGAAAAAAAAAAATGTCTAGAAATTGGTGACTCAGTGTAGGAATACACTCTGAAGAACCAGCCCCTGAAGATTAAATAACTTTGGATTTGTATGATCAGTCTGTGGAATTTACAGATGGACAGTATTGGGTAGGATTACCATGAAAACTAAACCATTCAGAGTTGCCAACAAATTACCAGGCAGCTAAGGCTCAGTTAAATTCCCTTCTAAGGAAGTTGAGAGACAAACCAGAACATCTAAGAATATATGATAATATTATAAATGATCAGTTGAAGAACAAATTTACAGAAGAGGTAGAATTCATTGTTAACCATAAAAATTTACATTATTTACCACATCATGCTGTAAGCAAGGATTCAGTAACAACATCCATAAGGATAGTTTTTAACTGTAGTAGTAAAGCGTCCAAAGGATCAGTAAGCTTGAACGACTGCCTATACTCTGGACCTACACTAACAGAGAAGTTGGGGAATTCGTTACTAAGATTTAAAGAGAAACCTTATGCTTATACATCAGACATTAGTGAAGATTTTCTCAGAATAGGATTGAGAAAAGAGGATTGGAAATTTACAAAATTTTTCTGGCCTCGAGACCCTGTAAATGAGGATTGTTCTTAGAGAACTTACTGTTTCTGATCGATGCTCTTTGACTCTTGTGCTAGTCCTTTCATACTATGCAACACTTTGAAGCATCATTTTGAAAACCCAATCCATTTTCCCAGGAATAGGGCAGATTCTATCTATCTGTCTATCTATTGCCAGACGCCTCAATCCCGTTCGGGGTGGCCACAAACAAATCGCCTCCACGTCGCCTTGTCCCCCGCCATTTCACTGCCTTGCTCCCAACTCACACCCCCCTCTCTCATATACCTGTCCACCCCATCCCTCCATCTCATCCTCGGCCTCCCCCTTCCTCTCCTCCCCTCCACCTCACTCACATACACTCTCTTCGTCAGTCTCTCACCCTCCATCCTCTCCACATGGCCAAACCACCTCAGTGTATTCCTCCTAATGCTTCCTATCACATCCACATCAACACCACAACGCTCCTTTATATCCTCATTTGTCAGCCTATCTCTCCATGTTACTCCACAGGCTCCTCTTAAATAACTCATTTCCACTGCTCTCACTCTTGACTTGTGTCCTTCCAACAGTGTCCAAGCTTCACTTCCATACGTTAGAGCTGGTATCACATACTGTCATGTAGTAACTTTTTCACTTCCATGCTCACTTCCCTGTTTCTTACCACTGCTTTCAAGGAACTAGTAACCTTTCTTCCCTTTTGTACCCTTTCAAGCACTTCACCCTCCAAACCTCCATCCTTACTCATCACACTACCCGAGTACTTAAACGTACTCACATTTTCCAATTCCTCACCATCCAACCTCGCTGTACATTCACTAACTTCACCTTTCTCAAAGACCATCACTTTACTCTTCCCTACATTCACCTTTAGATTCCGTTTCTTACACAATCTCCCAAACTCATCCACCAAGCCTTGCAGCTCCCTTTCGTCTTCACTCAACAACACAGTATCATCTGCAAACAACAGTACAGGGAGTTTCCAAACACTACCCTCTCTCACCAGGGCCACTCCAACATCCACTAACCTACCTTGTACCTCTTTTATTACCCCATCCATGTACAGATTGAACAACCATGGAGACATGACACATCCCTGTTCCAACCCAACCTTCAAAGAGAAAAATTCATTCAGTTCACCATCCACACGCACTGCAGCCTTAGCACCATCATACATACTCTTCACAGCATTCAACAACTTCCCATCTACTCCATATATTCTTAATACTTTCCACAATCCTTGTCTATCCACCCTGTCATATGCTTTCTCCAAATCCATGAAAGCCGCATACAACTTCTTTCCCTTCTCTAGAAACGTTTCCACTAAAGATCTAAGAATGAATATCTGATCTACACAACCTCTTCCCTTCCTTCAGCCTCCCTGTTCTTCTCCAAGTAATTCCTCTGTTCTTTAACTCTGTCAATAAGTATCCTACCATACACTTTTCCTATTATACTAAGAAGACAAATGCCCCTATGATTACCACACACTTCTTTTTCCACTTTTCCTTTGTACAAGGGAAAAATTATACCTGACTTCCAATCCTCCGGGACTCTACCTTCCTCCCAGGCCAATCTGCACATCTTCCACATCCATTCTACTACTATCTCTCCCCCATGCTTCAGCATTTCACCACACACTCCATCAATTCCTGGGGCTTTCCCCAATTTAACTTTCTTCATTGCTTCCTCAACTTCTATCCTACTGATTTCTTCCTGTCTTCTCACCTCCCTCCTTCTCCCAGCCATTCCCCAGCCACTTATACTAGCATTACTTCCATCCTCTATGTTCAACAATTCCTTAAAGTGTTCTCTCCATCTGCTCACTTTTTCTCCCTTCTCCACTAGTAATCTACCATTTTTATCTTTCACTCCCCTGCTAACTTCACTTCCACCCTGTCGTACTCTCTTCACCTTTTTCCAGAATATTTTCTTACAGTCCCTCCACTTTACACTCAAATTCCTTCCAAATTCCTCATCCACTCTCTTCTTACTCTCTCTTACTAATCTTTTCACCTCTCTTTTTCTTTCTACATATAACTCTCTCTTCCGCCTCTCAACTTCTTCCACGCCCCTATTTCTCATTGTAAGCTTTCTTCTTTTGTGCCACAGCCTGTCTCACCTCTTCATTCCACCATGCTGTTCCTTGCATCCCCCTCCGTCTTCTCTTCATCCCACACGCCACATCACATGCTGCACATATTTCTTCTGTGAATATCCTGCACACACCTTCCACGTCTCCCATCTGCTCCAATTCATATTTACCCAATCGTTCCTCCAGATTCTCTATGTGGATAATATACAAGGTGTTGCTGGTACAGAGATGGAAGCACTAAATGCTTATGAAGTTGCCAATTCCGAATGTGGGAAGACAAATTTCCCGTTACAGAGCTGAAATACAAATTCACCGCTTTTAAGGAACAGAATTCAAGAGGACTATCCAAATACTGACATTCCCAAAACTCAAAATGTGTTGGGTTTTAACTGGGATACAAGAGCTGATGACGTAAGCCTAAAACCAGTTAAGTTCGCTGATGTCACTCTCAGCAAGAGGTCCTTGTTAAGTCAGGTTTCCACGTTATTTGACCCATTAGGATTTGTCAGGCTTATAGTTATTAGGGACAAGTGTTTAGTGCAAGAGGCTTGGCGAGAAAGGTTAGACTGGGACATTGAGTTATGTGAGACTTATGTTGAACAATGGGAACAGATTAGAAAGGAATCTAAAAAAACATCAAGCATATGTATTCCCAGGAAGATATACTGTAATGAGAAATCACATTTGCATATATTTTATGACGCTTCTCAAAAGGCATATAGAACAGTAGCTTATTGTGCAACAGGAGATGATAGTAAGATTATTATGTCCAAAGCCAGAATTACACCAATTAAAGGAAGAACCCTACCTCAGATGGAGCTGGCTTCCATTGAAGTAGGAATTAAACTGGCCAGGTATTTAAGCACTACTATTGATACTCAGTTTGAGGATGTTTATATGCATGGATTGACATTGAGATTTTTTTTTTTACTGGATAAGAAAGGAAGACAGTAAAATTTCTTTCGTCCACAACAGAGTGAAGACCATCAGAGAACTAGCTTCCAAATTCAAATATATACATGTATCCTCCAAGCAGTTTTTACACCTATCCTCAATTTTTACACCTATCAACCCGACAGAATCTTCCACAGGTGTACCCACTAAAGTTTAATAATACTCAGCTTAATCCTGCATCATCCTTGAACATGCTTGGGGTTTCATTCACTCGGGACTTATCTTGGAAAGATCATATTGCATCTCTTGTAAAATTTGCTTCCTATACAGGAGTTTTATCCGCCCCTGTGTGGAGTACAACTCTCATGTGTGGGGAGGCTCCCCACATACAGCTCTTCTCAATAGGGTGGAGTCGAAGGCGTTTCGTCTCATTAACTCTCCTCCTCTTACTGGGTCCCTTCAACCTCTGTCTCTTCGCCCGCACTGTTGCATCTTTATCTCTTTTCTATCGCTTCTTCAGTGGTCGCTGCTCCTCTGAACTGTCTGCATGCATTCCTCCACCTCTATGACGGGCGGGTAGCACCCGTCAAGCAGCAAACTCTCATCCCTTTTCTGTCCAACTCTCTAATGCAAGAGTTAACCGTTACTCCCAGTCCTTCATTTATGCAACAGATCAACTCTGGAACTGTCTCCCTTTGTCTGTATTTCCTGCTTCCTATGATCTCCAGTCTGTCAAACGCAGTGTGTCCAGGCATCTCGATTGATCGGATCTTGAATTTGGCTCTCTCTTGTATTTTGTTCTTCTCTTGGAAGGAACAGTTTTTGCGGGCTCATGGCCTTTGGTTCCTTCTTCCTAGCATAAAAAAAAAAAAAGCAAAACCCAGTTGATCTGCTCTCAAGAGGCTCGACAATAAAGAGACTGATCAAGGATGACTTATGGTTTAAAGGTCCTGAATGGTTACTTTTTACTTAGTAAAGAATGCCCTGAGCAGAAACAGTATAGTACTGCTGAGGTTAGTGTTGTAAACTTGGATCCTGTAGTATCTGAGCCAGATGTGATAGACATTAGTAGATTTTCATCAATAAGACAACTCCTTAACACTACTAAATTAGTTGTCAAATTTTTGAATAAGAAAGTGGGGTTTGAGGAGTCTGATCCCATGGAATATTGGCTGAAAAAGCTTAAAAGAAAACATTACGGAGAGATTTTTTACCTTTTATGCCAAGGCACTAGCAGCAATAACAAGCTGATAAGAGATTTAGGATTATTCTTAGACGGAAAGGGTCTAATCAGATGCCGTGGCAGAATAGTAAAGGCTGATTTGCCTGTCCAAACTAGACATCCTATATTATTACCCAAGAACGATTATTTTGTACAATTAGTTGTTAAGGAAGCCCACGAGTTAACTCTTCGTGGAGGTGTGCCACAGACTTTGGCCCAAGTCCGAGAAACGTATTGGATTCCTAGAGGTAGGCAGGTTGTAAAGAAATATCTCAAGAGTTGCATTATGTGTAGGAGGTATGAACAACGACCATATGACTATCCAGGACCACCTGCTTTACCAAAGGATAGGGTAAATATAAGTTGGCCTTTAAAAGTAACTGGAGTTGATTACACAGGGACTATAACTGTTACGGGTGAGTGAACTCCCCATAAGGTGTATATATGTTTGTTTAATTGCACGTACACAAGGGCAGTCCATCTAGAAATGGCAGATGATTTAAGTTCAGAGACATTCCTGAACATATTCTGAAGATTTGCAGCTAGAAGGTCGTGTCCTAGTAAATTAATAAGCGACAAAGGAACCAATTTCGTTGGAGCATCATCTCTACTCTTCAATATAATGAATGACCCAAAGGTTAAGTCAACGCTGGGAATTCGAAATTGTACCCGGCAGTTCATAGCTCCTAGAGCACCATGGCAAAATGAATTTACCGAACAAATGATTGGTGTTGTGAAGAACTTCCTGAGGAAAACCTTACACAGAACTAAGATCACTAGAGAGGAGCTGAGAACAGTAATAACTGAAATTGAGGCTGGGATTAATGATAGACCTTTAACCTGTCTGGATGATACTAGCAAATCATTTGAGGCTTTGACACCAGCTCATATGTTGTACGGCAGAAAGCTCCATCCGGTGCCTTGTGTGGATATACAGGAGGAAGCAGATGATCCCACGATAGAGAATAATGAACAAGGACAACATCTGCGTGAGGAATATCAACTTTTGAAAAACGTATTGGACCCCTGGAATAGACATTGGGGCTCAGGCTGCCAGCAACAAATCAATCATAATCCTGGGAGATGTGGTCTTAGTAAAAACAGAACAACCAAGATCCCAGTGGCCATTAGCTAAAGTCATCTTCACACATTCATTTTCAGAGGGGGTGCTGAGATTTTTAAAAAATAAATGCAGCGGACATATCAGTATAAAAACCATTGATAAATTGGTGCCCCTTGAGTTAACGGCTACCCCAGAGGCTGCGAATGGTGGAGAACAATTGGATCAAGGTGCACGACCTAGAAGGGCCACAGCACAGGGTTCTCGAGATCTATGGAGAAAGCTCCTGGCTAAGGGTCACAGTACATGGCACGGCATATCATTGTTTGCCCGGCCCCAAAACTGTGGCAAATATTTTCCCCCAGAGTGGTTGCACTCTTTACCTCTTAAAATAGTTGTCCCTGTTGAAATCAGAGGAAAACCCAGAAAGTGTTAATGACTAATTCAAGCGGTTTTTTGACCTAGAGATCGCGTTCTAGTTCTCGTTAATAATTCTTATTGGTAGGTGGGGGCGCTCACCATCCACTCACTCGATGTAGTGCTCTGTCGGGTGTCTGCCCTTTCCTGTCCTCCACCTTTCCTTCCATCCTCTTCTGTCTTCCTTTCCTTCATTCTTTCCTTGTCCTTCTGCCTACGGGTAACTTTACACTCTCTCTTCTGTCTTTCTTTCATTCATGCTTTCCTCTTCCTTCTGCCTGTGGGTGACTCTACACTGAGTGACAAGCCAAATAGTTTCCTGTACACCAGGAAACCATTTACTATGTTGGGTGGTAACCATATAACCAAATTTTGGCGCCTGATGGTTTAGTGGGTAATTATTGCTCTCCAATCAGATTTTGAGCCGGTGAAGGTTTATATCCAAGGGCTGGTTGGGGTTGATTGCTCATGTAATGCCACTCAGGGATGAGTGAGGTTGGTCACTCTCATGTTAAATGTCGGGACCAACTGCCTAGCCCCGGGCTCCTTCGCTCCTCATGGGGCAATATAGGATTGGATAATGGATGGATGGATGGAATAACTTAAAATGCTACTACGTTTAACCCTGTGGACAACTACATTGTAAATACGCGTAAATACTTAGTATTTTCCATCGTCATGACTGCGCTTGCGTGGGATGATGACGTGTATCCTGACGAGAAAACGGAGGAAGGTCAAATATTATCTAGATATAGATGAGATGAATATTTGTCCTTAGTTGTATTTAAAACCAATATTAACTTAAGCTGGATCTTCTTTGTAAATTTCATGATGTAATTCGCTCTATTTAGGTAACTGTAATTAAATATTTGGCATCTCTGAATTTTATGAGGTGAGAGAGACTTGTCATTTTTTCATTCTGTTCCTAAAGCTCGTTCGAGCTGCACATTGTATAAAGTGCATTTGGACGCTTGGAAAGCCCCAGGCAAACCGACCGAGACCTCAAGCCCGTCGTCATCTGTTATTCCAACTCTATTTAGCTATGTAACCTTTATGATTTGGACAAATCAGGGGGACTAGCTAGAATATAAGAAGATAATTACTGGTGAGTTAGAGTATTAATGATACAACAACTTCTTGAGAGACTTCTAGTATTTAAAGTTAGTATTTATCGTTGTTACACTAACACTCGTCAGAGAAGAGACTGTATAAAATTTCTGACAATAATGTTATTTGTGCCAAGATTATGATTTACTGTTGATGTGTGTCGACTTCAAGATGTCACACACCTGCATGCCGGTTTCTGTTTTGTCTGTAAATTTTATTTCCTTCCAAGCATCATAGTGATCGTATTTGTGTACTCTGTAACCCAGATTTAGTCAGCTGGGGGGCAGAATTCATTATTCAGAGAGTTAAGAAGCTTTAATTCATTTTTCTCCCTGCTATTACCAGATAAATTTTATCTGTGGCAAGAACTTCTGCATTAAAGGCTTCTTAAAAACTGCCTTACTAATTCAGGATTTAATATTTTATTTTGGCTAAAACCATAAGACTGACTGAATGCACCATAAAAACTCACTTCATCTGTCTGTCTGTCTGTCTGTCTGTCTGTCTCTCTCTCTCTCTCTCTCGTAGGTTTGTGATATGAGGGTGGTGTTGAAGGTGGATAAGGATGCAGCCATGAGCTAAAGTTCAATGACGTTTCTCTGCTGGCTGTGGCAATAGAAGTTGCTACACGACTTACTGTTATGTAATAGCAATATGACGCGCACAAGAAAACAATGTGAGAAGTAAGGATGTTTTGTCGTTTTGAGAGGAATGCGAAATAACTAAATCAGGATGCAATGCAGGTAGAACATTGTCGACTTTCTAATGGTTGTGCATTCAGTGAGATGATGGTAGAAGTGTCATTAATTCGCCTTTATAGTTACACCTTCCTCATCATCTACATACCTTCATTCATCTTCACTGTTTCACTCTCGCTGAAGTGTATGCTGCATTCTCTCCCTCTTCTAGGTGGGTGAAGTGGTATTGGTGGATGTGGATGGGGTCAAGGATCACAGACCATAATGACGAGTTTAGTGAGGTGATGGTTGGGCTTTTTCTAACCCACCTCAAGCGTTACTCTCTTCTTGAAGGGCTATTTCCCTCCCCGAAGTGCTATTCCGTCTCTTAAGTGTTAAAATATCTCTCTGAAGTGCTATTTCTTTCCCTGACGTACCATTCGCCCTCTCTGAACTGAAAATTGTTCCTCTAAAGTGTCATTCCCCTCCCAAAAGTGCTATTTCCCTCTCTAAAGTGTTAAATTCTCCCACTGAAGTGTTATTTCTCTCCTTGAAGTGTCGTTTTCCTCTCTGAAGTGTTGAATTCTCTCCTGAAATGTTACTTTTCTTCTAGGTGGGTGATGTGAGACTTGTGGAGGTAGATGAGCGTATGTTCAGCGAGGTGATGGTGGAGGTGCCTCTAACTCGCCTTTATGGGTACGCCTTCCTCACCATCTACACACCCTCACTTCTCCTCCTAGCCACGGCCTTCATCACACTCCATTTTCCCGTCGCCATCTTTGAGGTGAGGGTGATGGCAGCCCTCACCGTGCTTTTGGTTATGGCTACACTACTGACGCAGGTAAGGCCGTGTTGACTCATTAAGTTCAATATTGTGACGTCTTTTAGCTTATTCTTGCAAACACTAGACTTGACTGATGTACAATTGTGGGCACTAATGGGTTAATAATCCTCGTACAGTCAAAAGGTGTAAATCTGACTTCACTTCCTTCTCTTCTTCTTCAGACTCTCTCTTCTCTGCCCAGAACCTCCTACGTTAAGGTAGTGGACGTGTGGTTGTTGGCCTGCGTTGCCCTCATTTTCGTCACCATCATCTTTCACACCATCATTGAGCTCAAGCGCCAGCAGGAGACAAAGGAAGAAAAAGAAGGGGAAGACCGAGAGGGAAATGGGAAGGAAAAAAAGCATGGAACTCGAGCAAGAGTTAAAAGGAGCTGGCCTCCTGTTATGAACTCTGGTGGTCTGGTGGCGAGAATAATGCAAGTGATTCGAACCTATTTTAATCCCCTTTCTTCACCTTCTATAGCCACCACCACCCCCATTGTCGTCACCCTCGTCTCACCTTCTCCCTCATCCTCCCCTCCACATCCCTCATTCCCTTCCCTCTCCTCTCCAACCTCCACCATCCTCCCTCCCACCCCACCAGACATAACTGTTTCGAAGCTTCATTCGGAACTGAAGCTGGTTCAGTTGATCAAGATTTCTAAACTTAGCGTTCTTCTCCTCTTCCTTGGCTTCAGTACAGTTTATTTATTGTTTATAAAGCTTGCCTGAGGGGTTCCTGATTATTTTCAGGCAGATCAGACTCTTGGACACAGTTCATGTCCCCCTTGTCAGTGTTCACTCAGTATTACAATTAGGGACCTATATGTAAACCAATTACTGCAGGTTGTATTGCAATGGAAGACTGTGGCATCGAAAACTATTTGTGAACCTTAACGTTTGACTCTTAGAAGTCACTCTCAGCTTAATACTCGCAAAATTTATGTTGCTGGATGAGATAAATATACAAGAGCTATCCTGACCATGAGGGACTTAATTTTGTTGCTGATAAATCTAATAAAAAGCCTGGGCCTGGATTTATTAGTAATATTATCCTCCTCGTGACTCAGATTTTGATTTACAGATAGAACAAAAAACAAGGGAAGTGTCTCTCTCTCTCTCTCTCTCTCTCTCTCTCTCTCTCTCTCTCTCTCTCTGCAGAAACAAATATTAACTCCTGATTATTATCCTCTTGTAACTTTTTTTTTCTGACAGAACTGCATGCAAGTTTCGTAAAATCAGACCTTGCTACAAAACCCACCAACGTACAATAAAACACCCTCACTAATATTATTCAACCAGTACTGAATGAGACAGCCCTGACTTGCATTCAGTATGAGTGGTGAGCATTACAGCCAAGAAGTGGCAACATGTGAAGGTGTGTGGCACATAAAAGTACTTCCGTGTCGAAGGGAATGGGTGATATAGTCCGTGTCCAGACTCCAGACTTGGGGTCATATTCTAAAAAAATAGGCAGCACGGGATGTTCAGTAACAGTTTTTCTTCTTCATTCTTTTTCAGTTTATAACCTCCGACATCGAAGTTAGACGGTTATAATTCACCCGTGTCTGTGTGATTGTGTACAAGATATCATAAAACTGTTATCGGATTTCATTAAAATCTGGTGGATCTGTTGGCAGTGCGTCAAGGAAAAGTTGAGTAAGTTTTAAGTTGGATCTGAGTCTGGATGCAGGAAGCAGTATAGCAGTTGTCAATGAGTGTGAGGTGATACTGATAAGAGCCCACAGATTCACAGACTTATCTACCAATTACCCCAGCCCTAAGATTTTGATTTGCAGGAGAAACAAGAGACCTGGCAAGGCTCGTGGAAATAAGTATATCAGCAAGTAACTGATATATATATTTTTTTAAAGAAAGAACGGAAAACGTGGGAAAATAATACTGTACATTCACCTTGTCTTCTCACGAGAGAGAATTGTAAAAACTGTTCATGAATCTCATCCAAGGTCTCTCAGCGCCAGAGCCTCTGATATTGCCTCTCAGATGTGAGCTTTCATCAGATAGTTACGCTGATGTAGACGCCACTCTGCACTTCCCAGCCATACATTTCTTCATTTGCTGCACAAATTCCTCAAACTTTGTCGACAGAATTTGCTTTCCATGTCTCCCTGTTCACCCAGCAGTCCAATTGGGAACCTTGGTGTAAATCAATTGTTGTGTGCCGTAGGGGAAGACTGACATGGTAAAACATGAACGTTTGCCTCAATGACCCTCATGTTGTCGATAGGCTTTAATTCTAATCTTTCATTTTTCCTCATTGTACCCATAACATTCATTCTTTTCACTCACAGATATGTGCACTAAGATGCTATTTTGAGTTTTACTCCATTTGTTTATTGCTGTTTATTGGTGTGCGTGTAGGTATATGTACTGTTTCTTTTTTTTTTTGTATGTGCGCAATAAATAAACAAGGACTAGATGCAGAAAAACTACCCCTTCGAGAGGAAGTTTGACTGAAATATTTATTGTTGCAAAGGTATATAGAGTACGGTACATGCACAGCAAAGGGAGGTGGAGGGTCTTGCCACACAAAATGCAGGTACACACAATCAATGTTTTTTAAAGACAAAATCAAGATCCGCTCACGTCGATATCCCTGGGGGCATTATAAGGAAAACCTGAGAAAAACTGTTCCGGAGCTGAACATGCGTGTACATGAAGGACTGAGAGTACCATTTAACTCTTGTATTAGAGAATTCGTTAGGTATATATATCTAGAGAGAGGGACAGACAGATAGACAGATAGACAGATAGCTATAGACAGATAGATAGATAGATAGATTTGCTGATATCTGCATGGAAAAAGAAAGTACAAAAAGTCTCCTTTTTCCTTGTAACTTTCAGGATACTCGTATATATGAATCACGTGTAATTATATTTGTGAATTATCTAGTGTACTGTATATCAGTAATTATCTATCTGCCTGTATATCTTTGTATCTCTTTCATTACGATGATTTCATTTAGCTATTCTACAATTCTGATTAACCCTAGACAATATTATTCAGTTTAGACAACATCCTATAGTGACAGGATTAATATTCGTGGTAGAGTACTTATGATGCATGAGCCCTGAGATTATAGTCTAGACTCACGCCGTGGCGGACATTAAAAGTGGGTACTGTTACACGTCCTTCCATATGCTTGCACCCTGTCGTTGTGTCGATGGCATATACAGACTCCAGCACACAAACATACCCAGTTAAAAGAAAATCGACTTTCACACGCATCACTTCCCACAGACATTTTCTTTCCCATTCTTGCTTCGCTAGCGTGGGAAAGGATTAAATCTATCCTTTCCACTACAGGACCTTCCGAGGGTCCTGTAGTGGACCTAATATGGACTGATATGGACACGTACATCTACGCCTTACCAAACTGAATACAATCGTCTGGCGACGGCAAGAGAGAAATTGAAATGTTATAATCACAGTGAAAGGGTTAACCTGTTGCCTGCCACTCATTTTTTGACTGCAAGTAGATCCAGCAGTTAGTCACTGTGTCACTGAATGACAAAAAGAAATGCGTAGAATATGACAGGTAAACTTAAACTGACAAATACACAATGAAGTACATCTCTGACTTATTACTGAATAATACAGGGACAAACGGGTTCATACTGTCTGATCGTTCTTTTTATAGTCTGTTAATTCTGATTCACACTTTGCGCAGCTTTTCTTTCAGACGAATTTAGCGAAGAGAATTATCTGTGGTTAAATATAGCAAGTCCCGCAGCTTAATAAAGTGAGAAGCATATGAGGTGGAATATTAAGTGTACATAGTGTAGTCAAATGATTAGGAAATGGAGAACATGAGTGCCTTGAAATATTTAAGTAGTGTAGGCTAACAGACAAAGATGGATGGTTAAAGGATGAAGAGAACAGATACAGCAGGGGAGAAAGGTTGCAGGTAATGTATACTGAATGCAGTTATATGGAACAGGGAATTGAGCATGGAAGTAAACAAGTTGCATGACAGTATTGTGATCCCCACTTTAATGCTTGAAAGCGAACGTTGGACTTAGGGCCCATTCACACCGAGGCCGGAACCAGACATATTCTGATGTAAAAAGTCCGACGACATACGATATGCGTCGCAAGGTGTCCGACGCAAATCCCCCGCCGGAAAAGGTGTTCTCACTGGAGACGGAATTGCGGTGGGTGGTAGTGTCAGACCAACGGTCAAGGTGGTAACACGGCGCTGTCAAGGAGGTGTAGAAAACTTTTGTTACTCTGGCTTCATAGGAGGAAACGGAGACATGTTGAATGGTTATTGCATTCTGCCAGGGGAGGCGGTGGCTGAATCGGTAGAGAGGCGGCTTGCGGTCCTAACGGACCCAGGATCGAATCCCGGCTGGGGCAGGGAACAGTTTAAGGATTTGAATTTCATGAAAGCAGACTTTCCTGATCTACCAGATGACCCGCCGACATGTCGTAAAAATACCCCCGCTAATACCAGTACACCAGTCCTGTATGAGACAGCCCTAGCATGTATTCAATATGGACGGTGGGTGTTAGCGCCGAAGTGGTGACATGTGGAGGTGTAGGAGGACTACTGGGCCTTGGGATAGGCAACTGCCCCCAAGAAATAGGCCCTGAGCCTTTGCCCAGAGTCGGACACAAAAAAAAAAAAAAAAAAAAATACTGGGTGCATCCCATGAACAGGACACGAACATCATTGGGTGAATACAACTCTTTCCCCAAATACTTGATGACGAACGTAGGTGTGTGGAATATATACGAATGAAACCGCAGACATTCCGCCACCTGTTGAATCTTTGCAAAGATCATCTGAAGAAGGAAGAAACAAACTACAGGAAACCAATATCCACAGAAGAACGACTGGTCGTCACACAGCTCCACATAACGTTGGAATCAAACGGACAAACGAGGTGCGCACTTTTCTGCGCCGCAAGATTCTGACATTATTCGGACCACCGGTGTGAACGCTTCACCAGGTTCATGTAAAATTTTAACGGTTGTTACCATGGCCGTTTGTTTCCGACGCTGGTGGTCGGACAATTTGCGCCACAATGTATCTGGTTCCGGCATCGGTGTGAAGTTGTGAACGGCCCTTACGTTAGAAGGACATAGGTCAAGGGTGAGAGAAGTGGGAATGAGTTATATGAGAGGAGAAAAAGGAATTACGTGGAGAGACAGGCAGCTGAATAAGTTAGGGATCCTTATGGTGTCGATGTTGATGTGCTGGAAAGTGCTTTAGAAGTGTCATGAGATGGTTTGTCCATGTGGTGGGAATGAAGAATGAGAGAATGACTGGGAGAATGTATGTGAGTGGGGTGTAGAGGGATATGGGTAGATGATGGCCGGGGATGAGGTGGCGGGATAAGGCAGAGTCCAGTATATCAATGAGGGTGTGTGAGTTGGAGTGAAGACAGCCGGATAAAGCGGGACTGGGCTATGTGGAGGCGATTTGTTCATTGCCACTCTTTTCGGGATTGAGACGTCTGGTTACGGACAGAGGAACAGAATTTTGTCCGTGACTACATTTACAGTAGCCTCCGTAGGGAGGGAAAAAGATAATGAGTATTTTTTAAAATGCTGACATGGAGTCAAGGGCAAAGGAACCTGGAAGAAAGGAACTAAGAATGTCCCCTAAAATATCATAATAAGCAACGAACTATTGATGAAATTAACAGATAATAAAAAACGGAGCGTATAACAATAGCCACCAACGACTGTGCTTCCAAGCCAGTGTAAGGGAAAAATACTGTTATCTACAAATGAGGGTCACGTACAGACTGTATGATCAACTAAACACTTGTGATGATATGAAAAGGAGAAAGAGAGGTGTAATCTTAGAGAGTGTGTGTGCTTTATGTTACCTAGCCATAGTTGCTGATAAATGTACCTCTTCAAGCCAGTGTAAGAAAAACGCTACTGTAAACCAGTGAGGAATATGTATAAAATGTATGTACAACTAAAGGAAGTGAAGATCTGAAGCGAAGAGAGTACGTAGTAGGTGTGATGGTGGTGGAGGGTGTTGTCATCACTCACCGACCTGCTGATAGGGGGATGCTATGTCATCACCTTCGGCCAGGGCTGGTACTGTTATGTTCACTGTATTCCCCTACTACACTAATACTGCCCCTTACTCCTGTATGTAATACATCTTACGAATGCCTCTGTATTTTGTAACATATAGTGTAACTTATATTTATCAAAGGGCATGAGGCAACACCCAAAAACCACGGTGTGGCCACACCCACGAATGTCCAATCATTAAGAGTATGCAGTTGTATTGGCTGAAGAAAGTGTGTGGCAAGACCCACCACGGTCTTTTGTTGTATAAGCACTCTCTACCATTTACAACAATAAAAATTTCAGTTCAGAATGGAGCATAGCTGGGATTTTTAAAATGGGTTGGCCAAGGGGTGGTCGAACCTAACTGTACCGTAAGGTTGCCCCCCCAGAAATATTTCATGGGGGCCGGGTATATTCCCTCAGAAATCTGAAGTGGCCACTAGGATGTCCTGACCAACCCTTTGGCTACACCACTGAAAGATGAGTCCAGTTTGACAATCCCATATTTAAGTAAGGTACCCACTAAAATCCTGCTGTTTTCTGTAACATACTAGGCCCGCTAGCTAGTTTATCTGCTTCAAAATACAATATATATATATATATATATATATATATATATATATATATATATATATATATATATATTAAAAACTAAAGTTATCCTACATTCATATCCCCTCTGGCCCTGTTCCTCACAGAACCACAAATCTCTCCCACTACCGAAATATCTCCATTTTGTTTTCCTGGTTACCATCTCCTAACAAACTTCCGTAACAAGGGTGGCAGCTGTTGTTATATTAAATCTGAAAATGCAACTGACACTGTTTTAAAGTTCAACTAATTTTTATTACACACTGTATAAACCAAATTATCTTAATATTACCAAATAAATCTGTGTAGTTTATCGCTCCCTCAGTGCCTCTTCAAAACCCAGTGTATTTGACTCCATATCCACACAGTTGAGTAACCTTAACCTTGACCTTAGCACCGAAATCACCATTTTGGATGACTTTAACGTACATAATGTTGAATGGTTATTGCATTCTGCCAGGACGGACGATGCTCGTCTAGAGTGTGAGCTGTTTGCAGAATCATAATCTCATGCAGTTCCTAAAGCAACCAACAAGAATACCATAATGCCCATCTCTTGGATCTATTCCTGACAAATAATCCAGATCAATACAGGATAGAGGTACTATCACCACTTGGATCCTCTGACGACAATCTCATCAAAGCCTCATTAGTTAACCCTCCCAAACCTCCCCGTTCTGAACCTGCAGGGAGACCCGATGGCACTTTGATAGGGCAAACTGGGATGGATTTAGAAATTATCTTGCTGACATTCCATGGCAGTCTTTCTTCTCTAGTGATGTCAGTTCTACCCATCATTGACCTAATACTAGCTGGTATGGATTTATTCATACCAGGTCAACAGTTCACTAAAAGATCGAACTCTCCAAAATGGTTTTTTATAGCAACTGTGCCAGAGCAACAAACCAAAAATCATTTCCATATAACTCTGACTTAAAAAAAAAAAAAAAAAAATCTGAATCACTCTGTCAGTTATTGCTAGAAATCATACAAAAGCTGTAATAATTCTTCTTTAAATCAAAATTTCTTCAAAATTAAGCATCAGAACTACTTAACAACCCTAATGACAGAAGAATATTCTGGTCAACTCTCAATTCTTTAAATAACAACTTTAACAAGTCATCATTCATTCCCCCACTAAAATCTTCAGATAGCAACATTACAAATGACCCTCGTGGGAAAGTGAATATCTTTGCCAGTACATTTGCCAGATATTTTACCATAAAGGAAGTCAGCCAGAACGTCACAGTACTAGAACTTGACTCTCCCGAAGTTGTTCCACTTAAAATACAGACAAGATACGTAAAATCCATCCTAGACAATTTACCAACCAACAAAGGTCCTGGACCAGATGGAATTCCTCCAATTGTTTTGAAAAAGTGTTCCCCAGAACTTACCTCTGTTTTAGCTAAATTATTCAGACTAAGCATACGTACTTCTTCATTCCCTAATTCATGGAAAGAAGCCAATATCCACCCAATTCCAAAGAAAGCAAATTCAAGCTGTCACATCTCTTGGTAAAGTATTTGGAATTTTAGTTAAGAAGCACACAGTTAAACATCGTGAATCCAACAATTTAATTAGTGATAGACAATATGGTTTTCGCCACGAAAGATCCACCATTGACATATTCAGTCTCTTGACTCATACCATCCATCAGTCTATTGACCAACATGGAGAAACTCATGGAGTAGCCTTTGCTATTTTTAGAGCTTTCGACAGAGTGTGGCAATGTTCCTTGCTGTCCAAACTCCTCTGCTATGGACTAACGTCTTTAGTTCCTCTGTTTTCCCCGTATCTTAGCAACAGAAAAATAAAACTAGATGATGTATATTCCAATTTCCACTCAATTAACGCCGGCGTGCCACAGGGATCAGTTCTGGCACCAACCCTTTTTCTGGTTCATATTAATGATCTCTTATCTGTCACCAACAATCCCTTCCATTCATATGCAGATGACTCAACACTTCACAGTTCATTCACACTCAAACACCCATTTACTAAGCTAATATTTCTAACTCTTAACTCAGTACAGCCATCTCCATAAATCAAGACTTATCTGCGATCATTGAATGGGGACAAAACAACCTTGTCTCAGTCAGTGCTAGTAAAACCAAGTATATATAGTTTACTAAGAGGCACATATTGCCAGATTCGTATATTACCCTCAATGCTACTAATATAAGAGTCATGTGCACTCTCATCTTGAATATTGCTTACCCTTGTGGAATGGATATGGAAAGGTTGCACTAAAACAACTAGACAAATTTCAGAACAAAGCTTATGGCAATATTAATAACCATGCAATTATAAATAAGCTACCTCCCCTACAAGTAAAAGGGAATGTTGTCTCCCTTGCATTATTTTACAGATATTTTATGGCAAATGCTCAGACGAAGTTGCGTCCATTGTGCTACCTCCCCATGCCTTCTCTCATGCCACACGGGCATCTGGTAGCGCTCATGACTGGAGTGTCACACATCCATACTGCAGGACTTCTGCCTATTAGAATTCTTTTATTCCACGAACTGCATCTCTCTGGAACTCGCAGTCCCGGAGTTGTTTCCCCCCAAACTTCAACCTATAGCTGTTCAAGTTCACTTGTTACAGGATACCAGTAATCTGGAGTATGGATTTTTTTTCCTTCCTCTGTTCTGTTATTAAAAAAGAAAAGCTCTAATATGTTAAGATGTGAACGTAAATAAATCTACAGACATGACAATATTAATTATTTGATATTGCTATCGGCTCTCATTTGACACTGAAGCAATCATGTCAACAGATACCAAGGATTCTTTTTGTGCTATTTTTTGTATGTAGCCTAGTAAGGGCTCATTGTGTAATATAGTTTTTGGTTCTATTACACGTAATATAATTCGGTCATTAATTGATTGATTTACCTGCGGTAGTATGTAAATCAAGGATAATAAACTGCTGCAGCAAATGACGATTGTGGCTAAAGTGCTTCACAGGCATTCATGGTCCCACGAAGAAGTTAGGAACGTTTGGAAGTTTGGCGGCGGGTGTGATAGATGTTATTTTTCAACTCGAAAATAGCGCCGACACAGACGAATCTCCACCAATTTTTCAAGACCAAGAAGAGTGCCAGAGTACAAATTCACTTAAAACTGCTAAACAGGTAAGCTTAAGTCCCAGAGAAAGCTACAAACAGCAGAGGTAAAAGAAAGCGGCAGCTGTGACTTAAAGTATGGTCCATTTGTCATGCTGTTTATGTTTACCACAGGACAGTAAGTACATTTTCTACTTCATAGGAATATAGAATATTGCAATTGTTAATTAGCACACAGAATAAAAACAACAAAAGCAGGCATATAGCTAGTTTATATCAAATGGTAATGTTTCAATAGATCAAGAAACCTTGTCATAGGCCTGCAATCAGTATTCATAATAGGTTCTGGATTTTGTCATTTTGCCCAGTTCGTGGAGAGATAATGTAGATTGAGGAAGGTAATGCGAAGAATATAACACCCCTCTTATTGCAGAGGCAGAACCTTTGGGTCATCCTCGAAGAGAAGGGTGTTGATGTCTTAGGTTAATCATGTTTGGTTACTGTAATCCTAGGTTTGACCCTTTATAGTGTTCTTAGAACTTCTGTTTTTCGTCTGTCAGGGCTGGCTAGAAAGTTCCAGCCAGCCCCGTTTATGTGGAGTTTAATGTTCTAGAGGGCAGGAATTGTTGAAAAACTGCTGTAGTGTGTTTGTTCTCATCTGACATAGGTCTTTCATTCCGCTTGAGCTTATTGTAGTTGAAGGCCAAGTGTATCATATTGGAGGGTAAATATGTTTAGTAACCAAGGATACTAATTCATATGTTACAAGTAAGCCTAGTCAAATTTTATGCAGCCATGACATATCTCAGTTGTAGGAGTAACCAAGTTCCATCAAGCAAAAACAAATCAGCTGCAAAAGCACAAACTTACTGAACCTATTTATCTGAAGAGGATAAAATGTAAATGTACAGAATTATGCCTCCTCAGTTGAGGCATTTTTACTTGTGGACTTTGTTTTTTGTGCTCTTATATTACTCAGGAGGCATCATTATGCAGTGATTAAATTGATTTCTATCTGTCTATTGCCAGATGCCTCAAACCCTTAAGGGGTGGCCACAAACAAATCGCCTCCATGTCGCCCTGTCCAACGCCATTTCACTGCCTTGCTCCCAGCTCACACCCTCCGCTCTCATATACATCTCCATTCCATCCCTCCATCTCATCCTCGGCCTCCCCCTCCCTCTCCCCCGTCCCCCACTTCACCTCACTCGCATATACTCTCGTCATTGGTCTCTTTCTCTCCATCCTCTCCACATAGCCAAACCAACTCAGTGTACTTCTCCTAACACTTTTTATCACATCCATGCCCACACCACAACGCTCTTTCACTTCCTTATTTGTCAGTCTGTCTCTCCACATAACTCCATATGCTTCTCTCAAAATAATTCATTTCCACTGCTGTCACTCTTGACTTGTGTCCTTCCAACAAGGTCCGAGCTTCTTTTCCATACGTTAGGGTTGGTATCACAATACTGGCATGCAGTAATTTCTTTAGTTCCATGCTCACTTCCCTGTTCCTTATCACTGCTCTCAAAGAACCAGAAACCTTTCTCTCCTGTTGTACCCTTTCAAGCACTTCACACTCTAAATTTCCATCCTTACTCATTACACTACCCAAACTTAAATGCACTCACATTTTCCATTTCCTCCACATCCAAACTCACTGTACATTCAGTAGCATCATTTCTCTCGAAGACCATAACTTTTCTCTACATTCACCTCTAGATTCCGTTTCTTACACATTCTCTCAAACCCATTCACCATGCCTTGCAGTTTCCCTTCTTCACTTAACAATACAGTGTAATCTGCAAACAACAGTACAGGAAGTTTCCAAACACTGCCCCCTCTCATTAGGGTCGCTCCAACATCCACTGCCCTACCTTGCATCTCTTTTATAATCCGAGCCATATACAGATTGAACAACCATGGGGTTATGGCACATCCCTGTTTCAAACCAACAGTCAAGTAGAAAAATTCACTCAGTTCACTATCCACACACACTACAGCCTTGGCACCCTCATACATAGCTGTACTCTTCATGGCATTCAACAACTTCCCATCTACTCCATATATTCTTATTACTTTCCACATTCCCTGTCTATCCACCCTGTCATATGCTTTCTCCAAATCCATGAAGGCCGCATACAACTTCTTTCCCGTCTCTAGAAACTTTTACACTAAAGACCTACTGTAAGAATTAATATATGATCTACACAACCTCTTCCCTTCCTAAAACCTCCCAGTTCTTCTCCAACTAATTCCTCTGTCAACTCCTTAACTCTGCCAATAAGTATCCTACCATATACTTTTCCAATTACACTAAGAAGACAAATGCCCCTATGATTACCACACACTTCTTTTTCCTCTTTTCCTTTCTCCATCCATTCATCCATCATCCAGTTCTATGTTGCCCTATGAGGAACATAGAAGCCCGGGGCTTGGCAAGTTGGTGCTGACATAAAAGATGAGAGTGACCAGCCTCACTCATCCCTGAGTGAAATTGCTTGAGCAGGAAACCCCAACCACCACTTGTTTATAAACCTACACAGCCTGAATCCGATTGAAGCGCCCTAATTACCCACTAAACCATCAGGTGCCATAATTTGGTTATATAATTACCACCCAGCATAGTAAATGGTTTCCTGGTGTACAGGAAACCATTTGGCATGTCACTCAGTGTAGAGTCACCCATAGGCAGAAGGAAGAAAGGCAGAAGGGAGAATGTAATGTGACCCGTAGGCAGAAGGAAGAGGAAAGAAAGAAGGAAATAAAGACAGAAGAGGGAATGTACTGTAATGTCACCCGTAGGCAGAAGGAACAGGAAAGAATGAAGGAAAGAAAGACAGAAGAGGGAGGAAGGAAGAGAGGAATGGGCAGACACCCAAAGCAGCATTACGTTGTGTCCTTTGTGTGCAGGGAATAATTATACCTGACCTCCAGTCCTCCAGGACTCTACCTTCCTCCCATGCCAATCTGCACATCTTCCATATCCATTCTGCTTCTATCTCTCCCCCACGCTTCAGCATTTCACCACATACTCCATCAATTCCTGGGGCTTTCTCCATTCTAATTTACTTTCTCTGTTTCTAAGTCTTTGATAGTTTCTTCAGTACTTTAAGTTATCCTGTAATCCCCACAGCCTGGGTGTGCCTTAACATAACTGAGTAAAATTGAAATTAGTGAAAATATAGTACTGTAAATAACATACCCATACTGATGGGGTTATGGAAGTGTTTCTGACCCATACTGCCTGGATACTTCGTAATTCTTTCAGTCTGATGATATACCATTTTAATTTAATCATGCCATCTTCAGTGTTATTCAGCTTTTGAGAAACTTCTTATTGGAGAGGTTAGATAGAGCAATCATTTGCCTCGTCACTGCAGGAGGCTTCACAAGTGCTGCATGTAATCAGCTAGAGTTATCAGTAAGTCATTAAAACGTCACTGAACTGAAGGAGTTAACAAAGCTAAACGAAATAGTCAAGTATTTGACAGGATGAAATAAAAAGGATGTATCCGGATTAGAAGGGTTTGTTGTATGGGTCAGCACTGCATTATAAAGTCTTTTTTGGTCAGATTTTCTGTTATGCTCTATAGTCATATATTTCTTGTTTGTTATTTTTTTTTTTTTTTGCTGTAGGTAAATGGAATTGAAAGGCTTACAGCACCAGCCAAGATAGTTGAGGTGTCATCCAAAACTGTAGAGGAGGCAGCGGCTGAAACTCCAATGATCCCCCAAAAGAAAGAGGGAGTTGCAGAAGGAAGCATAGAAGGGATAACGAGCATGAGCCAGAAGGCCTCAAGATTCCTGAGCACAGGGCCCCTACACATATCGACTCCCAGGTCTGCCAAGAAGTGACTTATTATGGGAACCGGAGAAGAGGAGGCACAGAAGGGAGAAGGGGAAAGTGAGGTAAGGTGTGGTTATGCAGAGGTATTTTAACAGATTAGAGTTGGTGGTGTGTATGATAAGCCTATAAGAATTTATTGTACTTCTGTAAGCACCGGGGAGGAGGGGGGGCGGATAATGCCTAGATCACCCTATTCTTAATAATAGCTTTGCCATGCACACGACTAGTTACCCTTAGTAGTGTACTGGAGAGCACTTGTCTCTCATCAGGCCCTCAACTCTCTCCTGTCCTAAGAATGGAATGTATGGATGGAATTGAAGGATTTTTATACAGTTGGGCAGCTTTGCCGCCCATTTATATTGGTCTCATTGCGTGATGGCATTCCCCTCTAGTAGATATGGTTTAAGAGAATTCGGTACCATATTGTTTGTAAGTCCCACCTGCAGGTGGGAAAAAGAGGCAGGATGATGATGAATTACATACTATACTGTTATTAGAGATAAACTTAAATAGTATTAAACGTACTTGCCCAGTACTTTGATTATATTTATAAATATATAGATGCCTTTTCCCATGTCTCAAATAAAGCAGTTTGAACTTGCGTGGTACTAATTTGTAGTTGGACCAGTTCATTTAAGACAATGTAATGCCATTACTGGATTATACTTTTATTGAAATGTATGTGTTATACTAGGAGTTTTCCTAGTCCAGCAGGGTTCTTCTAAACAAGGAGGGACACCAAAGCAGGGCTCAGTACACCTTAAGAGTACAAGGTAAACACAGAAACTCCAGATGTAAAGGTGAAAGATTTAGTATTTCACTAGCCTTTATATATCCGACATCGTGGGATCTATCTATTGGAAATGATCAAATGGGGTGAAGGGGAACTGGGGAGAGGAAATCTGGATGATGTCCCAGATATTACACAATCGCCCTTGGGGTATTCTCTGGAAAAGGAAGTGGGCTGAGGTTTAACTCTACGTCTGTATGGGTGTTGTAGTCTCGTGAATTAGTGGCAATAAGGCTAAGGGGGAGATAGGCTACGACCCTGGCTCCGGAAAAGTGGAGGCCCGATGTCTGTCTCTTTCTCCCTCTTAGTCTGGTGATCAACTTGTGTGATTTTTGCCCAGAGTGGGACTAGCGGTGAAGTTAGAAGTGACCCGAGACAGTCAGGACAACAAGTTTCTGCTACCAAGCCCAGGATTCCTTTTCCAGGGATAGGATGGCACTCCCTACCTGTGGGAAAGGATGTGTGTTTGTGGGGGGGAGGACCTAGCTCTACCTTCAGCATCAAGTTGGGGAAGCCTGCCGGACTCCGGGGAGTGCATTGTCTGAAAATCCTTCTGCGTTGCCGGGCCGCCACTAGCAAGCTCGGGGATGCAGCATCTAACAAGCACATTGGAACATTGTAACTCCTTCGTGTTGCCAAGCCACATCTAGCAAGCCCGGTTGTGCTGCCTCTAGCAAGAACTAAGCTGATGAGCCCTCGTCGCTGCTGGTACTGGTGGCTCGATTGGTGTTATGGGCGGTGTGGCTGTTCCAGGTTAGAGGGACTTCCAGCCACAGGGTGTGCTAGCTCCCTGAGTCCTTCTTGGGCTGACACTCGTATCCCCGCGACTCAGGGGTGGCAGTACATATTGCCTCCTGCCCCTTTTGAGCCGGAACTGCAGTAGATCTTTCGACCTGTCATGTTGGGATCCTGGGTATATTAGTATGAAAAATATGTAGTGTTTTAGGAAAACTTGAGTAATACTGAGAGTAGATCAATTCAAGTAAAACTTTATCAGTCACATCGTTTGGCTATGAAGATTAAAATAACATATGTTACACTGTTGTGTAGTAAGGTACACCCAATGTTGTACATCAAGTTCTTGTTTTATGATGAGGATGCATTTTTACAAAATCCACTGCATAACTATTTATCATATAAAGTTTATCATAATGTGGGTTCACTGGGGATATGTTTTCGGCCAAGGGACACTTTCCCAACAAAGTCTAAAAACAAGTTGCCAAGTCACCTAAACTGGCAAATTCAGTTCATTGTACTTCACTTCCTGCATCTGACCAACAATATGTCTAAAATCAAGTTTCCAACTAACCTAAGCCTGTAGTTATTTAACTTCACTGCACTTCACTTGCTGCTTGAACTCCAACGCCACACTGTTGTTCCATCATTGACACTAACACATCCAACAGAAACAGGCTCAGAGGCCATCTTGGAACAAACAAACGATTGTAAGCTTGTGCTGATGTTTCTGTAAATGAAAACAGCGATCGTACATTGACCTGCGAAGCTTCATTTGGGATCATGGTGATCATATAAGTGAAAATGCTATTATGTATTGAAAAAAAATTTAAAATTTTTTCGACATCAGTTCGTCATGTACCGACTGATTGTATGAGAGTCAGCTGTGCACAGTATTTAGTGTAATATATTCCACAACACATCCCTACTCCCTCCCACCTCGTAAAAAGAACCATGGCTGCTTCTATACTGGGAATTAGTGGAGTTGTCATAAAATATTATTCACTCCTTTATCTGATGAGTGTTGGTCTAAACGTGACCAACAGTAAATTTCCATAAATCTCTTGGGAGATTAGGGTATAATTAATACTAACTCACTAGTAATTATCCTTATATCCTAGCTAGTTCCCCCCGATTTGGACAAATCATAAAGGTTACTTTTAGCTAGATAGAGTCGGAATAACAGTTGACGACGTGCCTGATGTCTCAGTCGATTTGCCTGGGGCTTCCAAGTGCCCTTTGGTGTGTATTATACAGCGTGCAGCTTGAATGGGCTTAGGAAACAGGGTGGCAAACATGGCGAGTCTCTTCTCCCTCACAGTATTCAGAGATGCCAAATATTTATTAACCCTTTAGCACACAAATCAAGTTTCATAAGTTTTCTGTGCCATGACACATCGGCTTTTCTCCCCTCCCCCCCGGCCACTGCGCACTTAAAAAATGTGTATTCTCAGCTTATTTTCACCACCCAAACATATTTCTTTCGCCACAAAACCCACATATTCCTATTCGTCGACGTTTTTTCTACACGATAAGCGAAAAAATATATATATATTTACGTTAGGGCCCCAAGAATAGACATTCGTGAACAAACATCTCACTTCCCAACATCATAAGTCGAATGTTTACTAATCAGTCTCTACATGTTATACAATCATTGGAAAGAGAATTTTATTAGCTTTCAAATGCCGGAGGTCCCCATTTGAAACATATTATGGTGTTCGAGTAATAAGAGAAAAAGTAAAACCCATTTCCGACAGACAACAGATTTATTATTCGGGAAATCTACCGAAAAACTTTTCTCGTCACTGTTATGTTTTTATTTTATCATCCTACGCAGAATTTCATTCGCTTTCATTTGAGCCAACAACGTGATCCTAGGCCTCATAGTTTTTGACAAAAATGCAAAAAACTATGGTGTATTTTCCCTTGCGCTAAACCATTGTCAGCTGCGCTTGCATACATTGTTTTCCTGGAGCACACTAACACTTTTATGCTTGCTAGTTACACTTTCTTTGGTTTTATACCAGTTATTCTCAAACTGTGGGTCGCGACCCAAAGGTGGGTCGTGAGAGGAATTTTGATGGGTCGCAGGGACATAGAATAGGCCTAATGCTTTCAATGTAGGCCTATTTTATTTACATAATTGAAATTGTAATTATCCTTAGTACACTATTAGCATATTCATAATAACTATGATAGGCTATATACCGATTACTTTCTCTCTCTCTCTCTCTTCTGATTTTTTTTTTTACCTTCTGGGTCGCGAAGTCTTGAAATGTTCCAAATAGGGTCACCCAATAAAAAGTTTGAGAACCACTGTTTTATATCAAGAACTATTTTATATAATTACATGTGTTGTATTTAGTCCTCTCAGAAACCACACATGAACACTAAACCTGTTGCTAGCATCTGAAACTGAAGCTGTACTTATTTCTGCCATTTGTGTTGAGATAAATAACAATACGCACCCATATGTAAATATACTGACATATATAGAGGTAAATATATAAAAACAAGAATGTCACGTACTTCTCCAGTGGCGATGATCTTTCTGCCGGACCAGATCAGTTGAAAGGTGAGGAGTTTTGTGTGTGTGTGTGTGTGTGTGTGTGTGTGTGTGTTCTTACCTAATTGTACCTAATTGTTCTTACCTAATTGTATCTTTACAGGAATGAGTCAAGCTCGTACTATCCCATGTCTTAAACCATATTTATCGTACATATCCTTAAATTTGTGAATTGTTTTGGGACATACTATTTCATTCGGTAATGCATTCCAATGATCAATTGCTCTGTTTGGGAAACTGAATTTCCTCACGTCTTTATCACCTGTCTTCTTATGCAGTTTTTTGCAGTGTCCTCTTGCTGATGCTTCCCCATACGTTAAGTAATCATTTATGTCTATTTTCTCCTTCCCTGATATGCATTTATATAGCATTATTATATCACCTCTTTTCCTTCTCTCCTGTAGTGTTGGTAGAGTCAGTTTATTTAGTCTTTCTTCGTAGCTTAGATCTCTTAAGCTTGGTATCCATCTTGTAGCGGCCCTTTGAACTTTTTCAATCTTGTCTATCTATCTATCTATTGCCAGACGCCATAATCCCTTAACCCGCACCGTCCCGAAGACGTACTTCCACGTCCTTACGTTTTGTCACAGCTAATCCCGAGGACGTACTTCAACGTCCTGCAATTGCAAGGTTCATAATTTCCACAATTTTCAATTTTCGCGAGTCATTTTTGGTACGTATACACGGGACACCTTCCTCAACAAGATGCCAGGCAGAGACAATGCCTTACCCAGCATGACCTCCTCCCCCCCCTACATGACCTTTTCTCAGCAATTCACCTGTTATCAGTGACCTGGCCAGTATAGCCATGTCATGCCACGGTACGAAATTCAGGGCCAGAGTGATTCCCCAATCAATGACAATGTGGAGGACAAACTTTACACAGCATTAGAGGAAGAAACAGTTAGAAATGATGATCAGGTAATGTGGCAAAAAAAGGTCAGGTATTAGTGAGTGAAACAATGTTTATAATGCCTATATTACTGCTTGAAAACCAATATACTCTTGTACTACATATAAATTCGTAACAGTAAATAAATAAATACCGTTTATGAGTGGTGTGAAAGAGTTATCCTCCCATAGAACTCGTTTTCTTTGGTGCCAGCCTGATAGAAAACCCAGTAAGGTAAGGAGGCTCTCCTACCTGTAATGAGTATTTTAAACCTCAGGTGAGCGATTTCTCTATGAATTTTCGATGTTTCTCACCAAAAGCGAAAGTTTTAGCAAAAAAAAAAAAGGGTCGAAAAATGGTCGGGATTGGGGGGTACCAGTGGTCAAAAAGTGGTCGGGACGGGGCGGGTTAAGGGGTGGCCATTTGACTTTGAGTTAGTTTTTTACGGGGAGAGGCACTAACCCTCCACCAACCCACTTGTTGACACGTAGGGAACACGTCAATCTTGTCTATGTGTTTTTTGAGATGAGGACTCCAGACTACTAATGCATACTCCAGGGTTGGTCTGATGAATTATCTTATTATCCTTCTTAGCATGTCGTCATTTATGTATGTGAATGCTATTCTCATATTTGCAACCAGTGTATACATGTTCCGTACGTTCTCACTGATGTGGTCAGCCGGAGATCGTCTGTTATTGATAATCACTCCTAGGTCCTTCTCTCTTTCTGATGTGTGTAGTGTTTTATTTCCTAATGTATAATCCCAATCAGGTCTTTTTCCACTTTTACTAAACTTGATTACATGACACTTGTCCACATTGAATTCCATTTGCCATGTATTACTCCATTCATGAAATTTATTTAATTCTTCTTGTAGCTCTTTACAAGAGTCTGTGCTAGTAATTCTCCTTTGTATTTTTGCATCATCTCCAAACATATTTAGATAGCTTTCATTTCCAGCGTTACTGTCTATATCATTTATATACACTAAAAACATGATTGGTGCCAGCACTGATCCCTGTGGTACTCCACTAGTCACTTCTTTCCATGATGAGTAGTTTCCCCTTAGTACTGTTCTTATTTCTCTTTTTATGAGAAAATCTTGAATCCAGCAAAACAGTTTGCCTCGAATTCCTCCTTGATGGTACAGTTTCCATAAAAGTCTTTGGTGTGGTAATGTGTAAAATGCTTTCTTGAAATCTAAATAGATACTGTCCACCCATCCTTCTCTTTCCTGTATTGTGTCTGTTACTGTGTCATAGTAGCCCAACAGATTAGTAACACATGATTTTCCTTTTCTGAAACCAAACTGTCTCTCTGTTATCATATTGTGTTCTTCTAGATGATTTACCCAAGCTTTTCTTATAAGCTTTTCTCATACCTTGCTTACAACAGTGATACTGGTCGGTAGTTGAGTTGATTTTGTCTATTCCCTATCTTGAGTAAGGGGACAATATTTGCTTTCTACCAAATATCAGGTAGTTTGCCTTGACTCAAGGATTTCTTGAAAATTAAAAATAATGGTTTACTTAAGTCCTTTGCACATTCTCGTAGCACCCAACATGAAATTTCATCAGGACCATTTGCTTTTCCTCTGTCTAATTTGCTTAACTCCTCCTGTATTACTTTTTCTGATATTTGTATGTCTGGTAGTATGTGTGGTCATGCATGTTCCACATAGTCCCTCTCAAAATTTTTTTCTTCTGTAAAAACTGATTGGAAATTCTTATTTAGTACTTCACAAATATCTTTCTCTTGTGTATAGGTGATTCCGTCGTCCGTAATGGATTGTATTTTATCTTTTACTTTGGTTTTGCTTCTGATGTAGCTGTAAAATAGCTTCAGTTGATCACTACTTTTATTTATGATATCCTCCTCAAACTGTTTTTGGCCTTCCCTCCTTATTCTTGTATAATCGTTTCTTGCCTGTTTGTAATAATTATATGCTCTTTCACTATTGTGTCTTCTGTACCTATTCCACAACAAATCTCTTCTTTCTTTTGATTTTTTACATTCTGTATTGAACCATTTCTGTATTTTCTTATCTCCTTCTTTGTGCTGTGGGATTTACTTCTGGACTCCTATTTCACAAAATTCACAGAATTTTTTACATACAGCATTTAAATCTTGTCCTCTAAGGTCATTTTCCCAATCAACTTCTAAGAAATACTTCTTTAGGTCATGATAATTTCCTTTTTTATAGTTTAGCTTTTTTTGTAACTCTCATTGCTATTAACTATGCCATATGCTATCCTGAAGTTGCAATTTAGTACTGCATGGTCGCTTTTGCCGAGTGAAGGGTGATATATTAAACTGTCAATATCATTTTTTTGCCTAGTAAATATGAGATCTAACATTGAAGGTACATCGAGTCCTCTTTTTCTGGTGGTTTCCCTCACATGTTGCGTTAGGAAAAACTCTTGCACAAGATCCAGGAGCTTTTGGTTCCAACAGCTTTCTTGGCTTATTATATCTAGAGTATTCCAATTTATATTTGTATTATCTCCAGTTAGTATAATTCTTTCCGATTTCTCTTCCATTTTATGTAGTAATGCTCTTAAACTCTGAATTGTACTCTCTGCCAGGTCCTCATATTCGTCTCTTTCCCATGTGTTTGATCTGGGTGGCATGTACAAATTGGCTACAATTACTTTCCCTTCAGATGTATTGATCTCTACTGGAATCAGTTCTACTTGTGATGGTAAATCTAGTTTTATTTCATTGATTTTTAGATTTTTCTTAGTTAATATTATAATTTCTCCTCCTTTTTTTAAGTTTCTATCTCTTCTCCATATATTATATTCCTCTATGTTTAGTATGTCATTTGATATTCTTGGTGTTAATTTTGTTTCAGTTAGGCTTATTATATGTGGTTCATTTTCTCTGACATAATCATTCATCTCTAATAATTTAGATATCATTCCATCCACATTTGAGTGCATCAACTTAATCATCTTGTTTATATACTTGTCATGACATGGTTCTACTACCTTCCTCCTTTTTATTCCCTCCTGTTTATGTACCACTTTCGTACCTGCAATCCTATTACTTTGTAAAAAAAAAAAAAAAAAAAAATGTGTTCTTCTCTTCTGATCTTCCCTCATTTTTTGTTTTTGCTTCCTCCCTCTTCTCTTTCAGTAATTCCAGTTCCTCTTGTGTTAGGCATCTTTTTATCCATACATTTTTGAACTCCTTTTTTTCCATAAGATTCTTTGCATTTTTTAGTAGCTCCTCCACGGTCTTTACACTCTGGAAAGTTACCTTTAGAGGTCTTGACTTGCTTTTCTCGTATTTCCCTAACCTTTTGTGTTCCTCTATGTCTTTACTACAGATTTCCTCTGATACTTCTTTCGATAAACTCATTACATTTGCCATCTCCTTTTTGTCTCTTGAGATCTTGTTTTTTACTTCTTCCTCTTCTATACCAGTGATTACTATAGATTTGTTGATATCTACTTAATCTCTGACAAACTTTGGATTGTTTTGGATTATTCTCATCACTTCCTTTTTAATGCTTTCTTCTTCCACCCTTGTTTCCAAGTCTTTCTTTATTTTCATCATTTCAGCATAAGTTGTTTCCACATCATTTTTGTAGCTTTGCACAGCTTCATTCACCTGTGTTATCTTCTCAATATCACTGCTTTGGTCTATCAGCCTGGTTACTTGCCTAATTGTCTCTGTATCATTTTTGAACTCTTCCATAATACTCTCGTAGACTACTGTACTTGCCATTTCACTCATTTTCCTCCTAAGTGCATTCGCTTCCACTGTTAGTTCACTGATGGTTGTGTCTTTCTTGTTGACCTCCCTTCCTAGTTTTTCTATTTCTTCCTTTTGCAAGTGCATCTGCTTCTTTATTTCATCAGTCACATTCTGAAAGGCCATCTCCAGTCTGGGTACATGCTATACCAGTCTATTGTGAGTCTCCATTTCAACCAGTTCTTGGTAGAAATCATCATCCTGCTTTCTACCTTTATCCCTCTTCTTTTCCAAATTTGCTTTACTAAAGTATGTGGTCATTTTGCAATACTAAAAGCACAGAGTACTTACATTCCCTGGGGCAGTTGTGGTCTAAACAATCAACTGATTGAGTGCATTCTTTCGCTACTTGGTTCTCTTTTCTGTTTGAACAAGTCTTGTTTAACCCCTACACCGCGGGCTTGTTTACCAATAACTTGCGTGTGCCGCGGGGTTATTTGGGCTCCGACAGACTCTCAAAAAATATTTGCCAAAAATCAGTTATTAGTCCTAGAATAATAAAATTACATATGCTTATGGCACATACCTTCAGCTTTCTCCTGGAACGATTGTTGAGCCTTCGTCGGTTACCGTAGGACTTGTGGAGACCTCTGAAGTAGGGTAACGAAGTCTCCACTTTACACTTCCCGACAACCCGTAATATGATTACCACAGCCAGATACAAACACTATAAACACTATTCTACAATTTTCAAGTAGTTTGGGATCCATACTAAAAAAAAAAAACACTGTGAAAGCAATGGAAATTACGAGCGCGTCTGATCGTCGCACTGGCACTAGTTCGCTCATGGTAGCCTGTCATTTATTATTCATAAAACCCCTCACACTTTATATTTCTATTACCATATAACACTTATATATATCTACAGTCTTTATCCATAAGTTTCCTTCAGTAGTATTAGTTTATTGTCACTGTAGGGATTCAATTTCTTTCAGTAAAATACGTAGCATTCACTTTCTCGTCCTGTATACTGGCATTGAGAGTGAATGTCACTTTCATCTTCACTCTCATAACTCATAGCATTCAGACATGCTAGAGTGAAACTTTCACTTTCATTACTCCTAGGGTATATACTCGTATTCTTATAATACTATTCATTTACATTTCTATTTACGTTCTCTATTTTATTTACGTTATTTACATTTCTATTTTATTTACACTGTGTTGTGCACTGTCACTTGAAATAACTTATAAAACTATTTTCCATTGTTCACGTATATTTACATTCATTACTTTCACTTGCTGTTTACACATTATTTACACATTATTTACAATTCCACTTGCACTGTTTTACTCAATAGAAAGATCATAGTCACTCTTTTATCAATTGTCAGCCCTTTACCTCTTTCCACACGAGGTTTAGTAGGGGGTAAAGGTCACAGAGCCATTTGCATGGGGGTGAAAAAAAGGCCTTGAAGTCAGCAAGATGAAACGTACGTCCTCTCACTTCGGAAGATGAGAGTACACTGATAACGCAGGGGCAGCCTAGAGGCCTGCTTTAGGGGTTATTCAGAGTTACCAATATTACTTCTTGAAACAGCTAAGTCTAGCACTGATATGATTGGCAGGAAATCTAGACAATACATTATAAATCTGGTAGTTCCAGGTGAATGTAAATATTCTCCCTTCCCTCCTTACATGTATATTTATTACGAAAATAGATTAGAGGCCTACTTAGGAGATATATAATCAGAGCTACCAATGTTAAATCTTGAAACAGCTTTGTGTAGCACTGATATGATTGGCAGGAAATCTAGACAATACATTATAAATTAGGTAGTTCCAGGTGAATGTAAATATCATTTAGGCTTCTCCTTCTCTCCTTACATGTATATTTATTACGAAAATAGATTATACGGCATATTTCAAGGGGAAAAAAACAGCGAAAATTAGCGAACGAGTGCACGTGAGGTGTTGTCAGGTGATAATTAGCCAATTCCAGGTGTATGGCACTCTCACTTACCTGATTTCTTACTTGTATATATTATTTGGTATAAGAATACGACATAGGGCTTATTTCAATGGATGAAATCAGTGAAAAATTCCAGGGAAGATTTACTTAGCGTAGCATGGCCGGGCAGGCGAGAGCATAGGGTAATGGAGGGGGGGTAGGGAGGGGAGTCAAGAACGGGGAGAAATGGCTAAATTGTCAACAATGGATGGGAGTACAGATGAGATTAGGAGTGCTGACTAGTGTTGGACATTGTCAGTACTGATAGATGATACAAGCCCCCACTGGAAAGCCCGGGTGAATTCAAAATAACACAGAATCACAAAAGCGACGCCCCGCGGTATGATCCCTTGCTCCCAAGCGTCACGAAAGTGACGCCCCGCGGTTAAGGGGTTAAACTTTTTCTTATTTTTTTTAAATAATAAAAAAACATTTAGTCTAACCTGGTACAGAGCTTGACTCATGTAAACATACTAATTTAGGTAATGCCACTGGCCGTGCTGGCTCGGTATGGAGCGCTGTCGGCCCGGGTCTGCACTCCTTGGTGTCTCCTGTGTGTGTGTGTGTGTCTTCTGTGTGTGTGTGTGTGTGTGTGTGTGTGTGTGTGTGTGTGTGTGTGTGCTCCACTATTGAAGGTAACACTCGGTATGGTATCCCTCAAAACAATCATCCATGCAAAGCAGCACATCACATTCAGGACATGTGTTCCTTGTGTCCCTCCTCATCCCCAGCTTGAAGCACAAGGTACACCTGAGCCTCTTCTTGTTGGGGATCCTCGCCCGGTGGTGGCCCAGAGTGCAATCCAACCTCACGTAGTCGTCAATCACCCAGTGATGCTTGCTTGGATACCCTCATGCTCTGTGGTCCTGTCGTGCGGGAGCTGCAGGCCCAGGCATGGGTTCTGATGGACCGGCAACTGAAGGTGGTGACGGTGCTGGCACCCTTCATGGGCCTCCTGCAGGCGGTGCTGGTGGCAACAGTGGCACCTGTGTTGGGCCTGCTGCAGGTGATGCTGGTGTTGGTTATCCTGCAGGCAGTGCTGGTGCTGGTAGTGGCTGGACCCATCCTGGCGATGGTGCCTTTGCCTGCTGGGTGCCAGGTGTTGCTGGTGCTGGCCGCCAGGTAGGGAAGTCTGGGGCGTGATGGAGTATGTGTCTAGACGCGCACCAGTCCTCTTCCTGGAAATGCAGAAGATTGTAGATAATCTGCTCCACAACTTCAAGGACAGTTACTGTCGCGCTTCTGTACTTTTTGAACAAGGCGAGCGTGTATAAGAGTGCCATTTAGATGAAGTACAAGGTGATATTCTTTGTCACCTTGACAGTTCCCCATTGGATGGGGTAGTACTGGACCATTTAATCGAAATGATCCACCCCACCCGTGTACATGTTGTAGTCCTCCACAACAACGGGCTTGTTAACGACCTTCTCCACGTAGGTTGTCTGCCTGTCATGACCCCTCACCTTTCCTTGAACCCTCTTTGGAATGGTGTCCACAGTGTGGAAGGTGGACACCATGTTCACAACGCACTTGTCCTTCCATGGCAGGACTAGCACATTGTCCTTGTGCCTGTACACCATGCACCCCTCAGGCAGGCTCTTAACCCTGGCGATAGCCTGCAGCTGGCATGACCGTAGGGTCCCACACACATAAAAGCCTGCAGTGAAGAGTCGTTCACACAGGGCTACAGAATTGTTGCAGTTGTCCATGAGCAACTTATAGCCCTGGTCCTTCAACGGTTCCACGAGGCCCCACATGGTGTTCTCGAGGGTACACTGCACCCCAGTGTAGACCTCTAGGTTCCAGATGTAGCCCGAGGACGGCTCAGCCAACATGTACAACTTGATGGAGTACTTGGTGGGCTTCTGGGGGTTGTACACATGGAAGGAGAGCCGGCCCTTCCACCCTAGAGAGCCCTCATCCAGGCTGAGCTGCTCCTCGGGTTGGTACACTGACTGGAACCGCTGAAGGAGGTACTCCATGACCGTGTGAATGCAGATGAGGCGATCTTGCTGTCCTGGGGTATGGTGAGCAAGTTGAAGGTATGGAAGTGCTTGAGGATGGCGGTGAAGCTCCTTCCACTCATTGCCTGCCTGGCCCTAGGGTAGTCGTGCAGCTCAGAGCTCCTCCTATAGTGCCTGATGGTCGGCATGTGCACGACCTCCATGAAAAGGTATAACCCCAGGAACTTGGCATCTCCTCTTCATTGCAGGAGAACCAACCATCCAGCTGAGTCCCCACGAATGTGATGTACTGGTTGGTTTCCACAGTGAGGTATGACAACAACTGCATGAAAAAGAGCTGGAAGAACGGCAGGGGAGTTGTTGGAATATCCACCAGGATCCCTGGGGAGCCAGTGAACGGCCTGTGGCTCAGTGTGAATGGGCCACTGCTCCACCCAGGATCCTCTTCAGCAGCTGTGGCAGCGGGTCGGCCTGTCGACACCGTTCGGCCTGCTCTCCGACCCCTTGGACATCCCCTGTGTCCAGGCAGTGGACCACGGTGCCCTTGTCTGGGAGGGGACACCTTGGACAAGGACGAGGACGAGACAGAGGGTTCTGGGACACGAGTCTCCTCGGCCTGGCCGGCGAGGATGTCACCATAGCATCTTGCATGGCAGAAGCGGGTGGAGGGGCCATCACAACCAACAATGGCCCGGCTTCTGGTGACGCTGGCTCGCCAAGGGGCAGAGGGGCCTGGAGATTGGGAGCCAACAAAGAGGTTGGTGGGACCAGCAAGTCCTAAAGGTGGGCAGCATTCTCCGGTGAAGTTGGCCGATGATGGTGGTGTGGTCTCCCATGATGGAAGGCGGCGGAGCAGTTCCACTTGCTGACAGGATGGCGTCAGCTCAACCTCCTCCACCCCAGAACGATTGCTCTCGACGTCGCTCTCCGAATCTACCTTATTGAGAATCTTCTGCCACTGGTGTGGTGCCAACCTGCGTTTCATCTTTGCAAGACTGATGTTGTTGCAAGCCAACTGGAGAATGAATTACTATCAAAGGGATGGACCCTGTGGCAGTCCAATGCTGCGGTAGGGGTGTGAGCTGAAATAAAGGAGTCAAGATATTTTATTCACAGCCAGCCAAGAACTTTGCTCAACACTGGCACAATGCAAGGGTTCATGATGTACGTGTATGTCCTTGAAAAACATCGTCTCCTACACCTGACTTAGTGCACAGGTAAGGGCCACGAGCACGTGGTTACCAATTTCATTTACTTTGCACATTACACATAACCAAATCTATCATTTTTATGAGATACACAGTACATTCACTACTCAAATGTAAATGCACATGTTCCGTAGGCCTTTACCTGTGTGCTAAGGTGTAGCAGATGGTGTTTCCCTAACACGCTGCAGTGTTTACGCTTCTATTTCACATTACACATAACCAAGTCCATCATTGTATGAGAATTACAGTATATTTCACCAATAAAATGTAAATGCATGAATTCCTAACCTTGCATTGCATTTCACTACCTTTGTGCTAACTCAGGTGTACGACACGCACTCTTCCTTACGAGCACGTGGGTCAGTCTTTCACTGTCTTTTCACATAAAACATAACCATATCTATCCCTTTATGAGATACACAGTATATTTCACCACTAAAATGTAAATGCACATCTTCCGTAGGTCTATTACATGGCCCCTACCTGGGCGGTAAGGTGTAGCAGACGATTTTCAGATAATCACGTGGTTCACTTTCACTTTCTTTTCACATAAACACGACAAAATATATCACTGTATGAGATACACAGTATATTACACCGTCTACAATTACGTATCTCATGTTGCATTTCGCTACCATTGTGCTAGCTCAGGTGTACAAGATGTTCTCTTTATTACGAGCTCGTGGGTCAGTCTTTCACGTTATTTTCACATAATGTATAGCCAAATCCATCACTTTATGAGATACACAGTATATTTCACCAATAAAATGTAAATGCACATCTTCCGTAGGTCAATTACATGGCCCCTACCTGGGTGGTAAGGTGTAGCAGACGATGATTTTCAGACGATCACGTGGTTCACATTCACTTTCTTTTCACATAACACATAACCAAATCTATCACTGTATGAGATACACAGTATATTACATCATCTATAAATATGTATCTCACGTTGCATTTCGCTACCTTTGTGGTAACTCAGGTGCACGAGATATTCTCTTTCTTACAAGCACGTGCTTCAGTCTTTCGCGTCACTTTCACATAATACATAACCAAATCTATCTCTTTATAAGATACACAGTATATTTCACCAATAAAATGTAAATGCACGTGTTCCTAACCTCACGTTGCATGTCGCTGCCTTTGTGCTAACTCAGCAAGTGGGTCAGTCTTTTACTGTCTTTCACATAAAACATAACCAAATTTATCAATGTATGAGACACAGTATATTACCCCACTACAAGTACAACTACGTGGCCCTTACCTGTGCACCAAGGTGTAGCAGATGATGTTTCCCTTACTTGAAGACGCTGCAGGGTTTATGATTTTATATCACATTACACAAAACCAAATCCATCATTTTATGATAAATACAGTATATTTCACCATAACAGTACATGAACGTGTTCTGTATGTCACATCTGCGATACCTAAGGTATCACAGATGATATCTTCTGACGGGCACGTGGTGCAGTGTTTACGTTCATCCACACAAGCAATTGATAAACATATCACTATAACACTCATGCTTTATTTAACACAAAAAGCATACGGAATATATATAACTATCTATCTATCTATTGCCAGACGCCTCAATCCCGTTCGGGGTGGCCACAAACAAATCGCCTCCAAGTCGCCCTGTCCCCCGCCATTTCACTGCCCCGCTCCCAACCCACACCCCTCTCTCTCATATACCTCTCCACCCCATCCCTCCATCTCATCCTCGGCCTCCCCCTCCCTCTTCCCCCCTCCACCTCACTCACATACACTCTCTTCGTCAGTCTTTCACCCTCCATCCTCTCCACATGGCCAAACCACCTCAGTGTATTCCTCCTAACGCTTCCTATCACATCCACATCCACACCACAACGCTCCTTTATATCCTCATTTGTCAGCCTGTCTCTCCATGTGACTCCACAGGCTACTCTTAAATAACTCATTTCCACTGCTCTCACTCTTACCTTGTGTCCTTCCAGCAGTGTCCAAGCTTCACTTCCATACGTTAGAGCTGGTATCATAATACTGTCGTGTAGTAACTTTTTCACTTCCATGCTCACCTCTCTGCTTCTTATTACTGCTTTCAAAAAACCAGCAACCCTTCTTCCCTGCTGTACCCTTTCAAGCACTTCACCCTCCAAACCTCCATCCTTACTCATCACACTACCCAAGTACTTAAACGTACTCACATTTTCCAATTCCTCACCATCCAACCTCGCTGTACATTCACTGACTTCACCTCTCTCAAAGATTATCACTTTACTCTTCCCTACATTCACCTTTAGATTCCGTTTCTTACACACTCTCCCAAACTCATCCACCAAGCCTTGCAGCTCTCCTTCGTCTTCACTCAACAACACAGTATCATCTGCAAACAGCAGTACAGGGAGTTTCCAGACACTACCTTCTCTCATCAGGGCCACTTCAACATCCACTACCCTACCTTGTACCTCTTTTATTACCCCATCCATGTACAGATTGAACAACCATGGAGACATGACACATCCCTGTTTCAACCCAACCTTCAAAGAGGAAAATTCACTCATTTCACCATCCACACGCACTGCAGCGTTTGCACCATGATACATACTCTTCTCAGCATTCAACAACTTCCCATCTACTCCATATAGTCTTAATACTTTCCACAATCCTTGTCTATCCACCCTGTCAAATGCTTTCTCCAGATCCATGAAAGCCGCATACAACTTCTTTCCCTTCTCTAGAAACTTTTCCATTAAAGATCTAAGAATGAATATCTGATCTACACAACCTCTTCCCTTCCTAAAGCCTCCCTGTTCTTCTCCCACTAATTCCTCTGTTCTTTCTTTAACTCTGTCTATAAGTATCCTATCATACACTTTTCCTATTATACTAAGAAGACAGATGCCCCTGTGATTACAACACACTTCTTTTTCCCCTTTTCATTTGTACATGGGAATAATTATACCTGACTTCCAATCCTCCGGGACTTTACCTTCCTCCCAGGCCAATCTGCACATTTTCCGCATCCATTCTACTACTATCTCTCCCTCATACTTCAACATTTCACCACACACTCCATCAATTCCTGGGGCTTTCCCCAATTTCACTTTCTTCATTGCTTCCACAACTTCTATCCTACTGATTTCTTCCTGTCTTCTCACCTCCCTCCTTCTCCCAGCCATTCCCCAGCCACTTATACTAGCATTACTTCCATCCTCTATGTTCAACAAAGTGTTCTCTCCATCTGCTCACTTTTTCTCCCTTCTCCACTAGTAATCTACCATTTTTATCTTTCAATCTCCTGTTAACTTCACTTCCACCCTGTCTTACTCTTTTCACCTCTTTCCAGAACATTTTCTTACAGTCCCTTCACTTTAAACTCAAGTTTCTTCCAAATTCCTCATCTACTCACTTCTTACTCTCTCCTACTAATCTTTTCACTTCTCTCTTTCTTTCTACATTTAACTCTCTCTTCCGCCTCTCATCTTCTGCTACGCCCCTATTTCTCATCCATTCATTGTATGCTTTCTTCTTTTGTGTCACAGCCTGCCTCACCTCTTCATTCCACCACGCTGTTCCTTGCACACCCCTCCATCTTCTCTTCATCCCACACACCACATCACATGCTGCACATATTTCTTCTGTAAATATCCTGCACACACCTTCCACGTCCCCTATCTGCTCCAATTCATATTTGCCCAATCGTTCCTCCACTTCCCTTTTATACTCTGCCTTTTTCTCATCCTCTTGTAACCTTTCCACTCTCCTTACAAATACTCCTTCTTCCCGTCCTTCCCTTCTTCTATTTCTGCATCCTAAATGGACCTTGATTCTGGCCACGACGAAGTTGTGGCCAGAAAGTCCACTCCCCCAACCTCTATAAACTCTTGCATCCATTACACATCTTCGCATCCTTTCATCGACACACACATAATCAATCATTGCCTTCCTTTCATTCAGTTCACCACCCACCCTTCTCATCACTCGCCATGTATACCTGTGGATCATTTTGTGCCTGAAAAGGGTATTGGCTATCACCAACCCCCTCCCAGCACAAATGTCCACTAATGAACTGCCATTCTCATCTATCACACCAGGCACACCCCACTCACCAACTATTCCATCCACCTTCACATTCCCTACTTTACCATTCATATCACTGATCAAAAACACTGTCTCATTCCTTCCAAACTTTTCCATGCACACTTCCACATTTGTCCAGAACTCTTCTCTCACTCTGCTTGCACGATCTTGCATTGGCGCATACACACACACAATCGCCCACACTTGCATTCCAACTTTCAGTCTTACCCACACAATCCTTGACTCAACTGATCCATACTCTCTTATGCTCTTCTTCCATCTTTTACTCACAAGTATACATACTTCTTCTTTTGCTCTTTCATTCTAACCTACTCCTGCACATATACCCCATCCATACTCCCATTCTCTCACACTCTCACCTCTCCATTTCGTTTCAGTTATTCCGCATACATCAACTTTCCCACTCTCAAGCACCTGGACAATCTCTCTCTCTTTCACCTAATCATTCGCTCCCCTTACACTCCACGTTCTGATTACCATGTCCTTTGTCCAGTCCTTGGTCGTCATCTTTTGGTCAGTTCTTGTCCGAGGCTTATTGTTTGTTTTTTTAGTTAGTTGTTTTTCGGGGAGGGGCACTAACCCTCCGCCAACCCTTTTAGTCGCCTTTTACGACAAGCAGGGATACTGGGGGAGTATTCTTGAAAAAAAAACCCTACCCCCAGGGGGGAAAGGTGAGGTGGGTTACCAGACACCTGATCCCGGTCTGCCCGAATCAGAATATGAGAGCCAGCACCAACCCTCTGTCCTCCCCTATTATGTTTCACCACAACAGTACAATATGATAAAATCAAATATCCCTATAAACCTCCTCTATTTTATCCCTTCCTGACAACAGCGTGCCGTGGCTGTAAGATGTATGTGACTCCTGCCCTAGCCAATATTTCATCATGTACTCTCGTTGCACTATACTACTATCTATTGCACAATAAAGCTATCCACCATATATCAGCATAAAACACAGACTTCATCAGCACCTTGGGAAATACAGTATTCTGTTCAAAACAATGCCGTGTCGTAAGGCTGGAAACCGCCTCCCCCTTCCAAACGTTTCACCATGTCCTTCCTCACTAGCTATTGCACACTATATTCGCCTGATTCACTGCCACTATTGTTCAATGGTTGAATACTCACATTGGGTGCAGGGTAGAGGGAGTGTAGTAGTTGGGACACAGCAAAAAACAGGATAGGCCTAGCACAATCTTTGTTGGGCCAACGGCTGATAACGGCCAGAAATTATTCACAAAAACCTAATTCCCTATTGCAATCACCAAATCTAATCACAGTAGTGCCCAAAAAGTAAACACAAGCACTACTGGTATAGTGGAATATGATGCATGCCCAGGACGGGGGTAAATAGAGTACGATTTTAAGGGCCCGCCACACGAGACCTTCTCCCTTGACAGCCACTGTGGTACTAAACAACCTGTCTGGGCTGCCACACATCTCAGGCCCCAAGGTTGCCAAGTCATAACTTTTAACAAGATGCACATGAACTATGATATCTCCAAAAATGACGCCAATCGGCCAAAAACTTTTTCTCTGATGAAGGTTTTTATGCTTAAATGACGACAAATGCATTACCGAGTCGCAGCCATATCTATATGATGACAAACGCATCACCATGGGTGAAGGGGTTAATTACAATTGGCTAAATACAGTTAAATTACTTCTTGAAATATACAAGGCAAATCTAACTTAATTTAACCTTAGTTTTAATTAAACCAAAACCAAATATTCCCTTTATCTATGTAAATATGTATTAAAGCTTCATCCACTTTTCACGTGAGGGCACGTCATCCCACCACGCAGGCAGAGTTAGGTCAACAAAAAATTCCTAAGTATTTACATGTATAGTATTTCCACGTATTCCAATGCATTTTACTTTGACTCCTCAAAAAAAACAGCTTCCGAGTTGTTTCACACTTCACGAGTATCCCCACACATTGACGCTCCCACCTGGCAGTTGACAATCAGTAGACAATGCGTACCGATGCTCATTTGTTGGCGGCCATCTTGCGACTACCGATACAGTGACCCATGTCACCTAGTAACTAGCCCATCTACCCTCAACACACCACCTGCCACTCAAGTCAGTCTTCACTATTTCTAGCAAGGATTTTTGGTGTTAGTTTTAATGTCTTTTCAGGCACATGCTTATTGTGTTATTCTGTTTTAGCACTAGTAAACATTCTTCATTTAATTTTGGGTAGGGCCTGTTTGGTGTTATAGTACTATCTGATAGAGTAGGTACATGTCCCACCGGAACGCTCCTCTGTTTTTCCCATTGATTCTTAAGTTCACACTTCGACGTTTCACTTTTTGTGAGGTTTTGGCAGAACATCCAACCTGCAAAAAATGAGGAAATACTATATTTACAATAAAGCTGTTTACTAAGCTTAAGTAGCATTTAATTTATTAATAATAAGAATTATTAAACGAAAGATAATCTCTGGGTTATAAAACCGCTTGAATTAGTCATTAACACACTCCGGGTTATCCTCTGCTTTTAACACAGACAACCATTTTAATAAGTAAAGAGCACAATGCTCCGGGGTAAAATATTTCCCACAGTTTTGGGGCTGGGCAAAAAATGATATACTGTATCATGTAATGTGACCCTTAGCCAGGAGCTCTATCCATAGGTCTCGAGAACCCTGTGCTGTGGCCCTTCTAGGTCATGCATCTTGACCCAATTGCTCTCTACCATCCACTATCGTCGGGGTAGCCGTTAACTCAAGGGGCACCAGTTTATCAATAGTTTTTATAATGGTATGTCCCCTACATTTAATTTTTACAAGTCTCAGCTCCCACTCCGAATCTGGATGTGTGGAGATCTATCTATCTATCTATCTATTGCCAGATGCCTCAATCCCGTTTGGGGTGGCCACAAACAAATCGCCTCCAAGTCGCCCTGTCCCCCGCCATTTCACTGCCCTGCTCCCAACTCACACCCCCCTCTCTCATATACCTATCCACCCCATCCCTCCATCTCATCCTCGGCCTCCCCCTCCCTCTTCCTCCCTCCACCTCACTCACATACACTCTCTTCGTCAGTCTTTCACCCTCCATCCTCTCCACATGGCCAAACCACCTCAGTGTGTTCCTCATAACGCTTCCTATCACATCCACATCAACACCACAACGCTCCTTTATATCCTCATTCGTCAGCCTGTCTCTCCATGTGACTCCACAGGCTCCTCTTAAATAACCCATTTCCACTGCTCTCACTCTTGACTTGTGTCCTTCCAACAACGTCCAAGCTTCACTTCCGTACGTTAGAGTTGGTATCACAATACTGTCATGTGTGGCGATCACTTCAGCTAATGGCCACTGGGATCTTGGTTGTTCTGTTTCTACTAAGACCACATCTCCTGTGTTTATAACTGACTTGTTGCTGGCAGCCTGAGCCCCATAAAATCTTTCTCTTAGGCTCAAAAGCTATTCTTCGCTCCAATGTCTATTCCAGGTGTCCAATACCCTTTTCAAACGTTGGTATCCCTCATGCAGATGTTGTCCTAATTCATTATTTTCTATTGTAGGATCATCTACTTCCTCTTGGATATCCACACAAGGCACCAGATATAGCTTTCTGCCATACAACATATGAACTGGTGTCAATGCCTCAGTTGAAACGCTAGTGTCATCCAGATATGTTAAAGGTCTATCATTAATCCTAGCCTCAATTCCAGTTATCACTGTTCTCAGCTCCTCTCTGGTGATCTTAGTTCTGTGTAAGGTTTCCCTAAGGCAGTTCTTCACAACACCAATCATTCGTTCGGTAAATCCATTTTGCCATGTGTTCTTGGAGCTATGAACTGCCAGGTACAATTTCAGATTCCCAACGCCGACTTTTGGGTCATTCATTATTTTTAAAAGTAGAGGTGCTGCTCCAACAAAATTGGTTCCATTGTCATTTGTTAATTTACTAGGACAAGATCTTCTAGGTGCAAATCTTCTAAATACATTTAGGAATGTCTCAGAACTTAAATCTTCTGCCATTTCTAGATGGACTGCCATTGCGTAGGTGCAAGTAAACAAACATATATACACCTTATGGGGAGCTCCCTCACCCGTAACAGTTATACCCCCTGTGTAATCAACTCCAGTTACTTATAAAGGCAGACTTACATTTACCCAGTCCTTTGGTAAAGCAGGTGATCCTGGATAGTCATATGGTTGTTGTTCATACCTCCTACATATAATGCAACTCTTGAAATATTTCTTCACAACCTCTACCCTTAGGGATCCAATACCTTTCTCGGATTCGGGCCAAAGACTGCGGCAGACCTCCATGAAGTTAACTCATGGGAGTTCTTAACATAACTGTACAAAATAATCATTCTTGGGTAACAATATAGGATGTCTGGTTTGGAGAGACAAATCAGCCTTTACTCGTCTGCCACGACATCTGATTAGACCCTTTCCGTCTAAGAATAATCCTAAATCTCTTATCAGCTTATTATTGCTGCTAGTGCCTTGGCATAAAAGATCAAAAATCTCTCCATAATATTTCTTTGAAGCTTTTTCAGCCAATATTCCATGGGAACAGACTCCTCAAACCCCACTTTCTTGTTCAAAAATTTAATGACTAATTTAGTAGTGTTAAGAAGTTGTCTTGTTGATGAAAATCTACTAATCCCAATTACATCTGGCTCAGGTACTACAGGATTCAAGTTTACTACACTAACCACAGCAATACTATTATGGTTTCTGCTCAGGCCAGTCTTTAGGGATTAACCATTTTGGACCCCACAAGTTATCTTTGATCAGTCTCTTTACTGTCGAACCTCTAGAGAACAGATCATCTGGGTTTTCCATAAACTTAAATTTCGAAGATAGTTCTTTTATAGTCTTCACTCTACTCCAGAAGAAAGGAATTATACCGTCTTTCTTTCCTATCCAGTAAAGACAATTCTCACTGTCAGTCCATATATAAATATCCCCAAAGTAAGTCTTTAGAGTAGTGGTTAAATACCTGGCCAATTTAGTTCCTACTTCAATGGAAGCCAATTCCATTTGAGGTAGGGTTCTTCCTTTAATTGGTGCAACTCTGGCTTTGGACATAATAATCTTACTATCCTCTCCTGTTGCACAATAAGCTACTGCTCCATATGCCTTTTGAGAAACATCACAAAATATATGCAAATGTGACTTATCATTACTGTTTATTTTCCTGTGAATCCATACACTTGATGTTTTTTCAAATTCCTTTCTAATCTGTTCCCATTGTTCAATACACGTCTCACCGAACTCAGTGTCCCAGTCTAACCTTTCTCACCAAGCCTCATCGCGAAACATTTGCTCCTAATAACTATTGGACTGACAAGTCCTAATGGGTCAAATAACATGGAGACCTGACTTAATAAGGACCTCTTGTTGAGAGTGACATCAGAGACCTTAATAGGTTTCTAACTTATTTCATCAGCTGTTGTATCCCAGTTAAGACCCAACACATTTTGAGTTTTGGGCATGTCAGTATTTGGATAGTCCTCTTGTATTTTATTCCTCAAAAGCGGTGAATTTGAATTCCAGCTCCGTAACGGCAAATTTCCTTCCCGCATTCAGAAATGGGTACGTCTTAACCCTTCAATGCTTCCGTCTCTGTATCAGCAACACCTTGCATATTATCCATACAAAAAGCCTGCCCTATTTCTGGGCATTTGGCATTTCTAAAATGATGCTTCAAAGTGTTGCAAAGTAGGAAAGAACTAGCACAAGAACCAAAGAGCACCGATCGGAAACAGTAAGGTTTCAATGGACCATCCTCATTTGAGGGTCTTGAGGCCAGAGGAATTTTGTAAATTTCCTATCCTCCTCTCTCAGTCCTATTCTGAGAAAAGCCTTACTATTGTCTGCTGTAGAAGCATAAGGATTCTCTTTAAATCTTAGTAATACATTCCCTAACTTCCCTGTTAGTGTAGGTCCAGAGTATAGGCAATCGTTCAAGCTAGCTAATCCTTTGGACGCTTAGTATTACAATTGAAAACTATCCCTATGGGAGTTGTTATTGAATCCATGTTTACAGCATGATGTGGTAAGTAATGTCCTTTATGATTAATAGGGAATTCTACCTCTTCTATAAATTTATTCTTCAATTGAAGTTTTGTAATATTATCATATATGATTAGATGTTTAGGTTTATCTCCCAACTTTCTTGGTAGAGAATTTAATTGAGCCTTAGCTGCTTAGTAATTTGTTGGTACCTCCGAATGGTTTAGTTTCCATGGTGATCCTACCCAATACTGTCCATCTTTAAATTCCACAGCCTGGTCATTCAAATCCAAAGTTATTTTATCTTCAGGGGTGTCACGGGGGGATGTGAAATTATGAATTAAATATGCTGGATGTTACTTGAAATTAGAGACAAGAAATTGACTTCTGAAAATCAAGCAGTAAGCTTTACTTTATGCCGGCTTACTTCGCCGATTCTCTAAAGACGAGAATTTATAAACTTTCTCATCAGTACACAGCAGTGACTAATTACTCACGAGTGCTGTTTGTAGTACTGTTAGCCTCTCGAGAAAGTGACTCCACCCCTGACAATCAATAACTAATGCCAATAATAATAAACAGGTTCTTGCCGGTGCTTAACTCTTGGCTGGCACAACGGATTTAAATTTGACACAAAAGAACTGGCCTAAGTACCAGTTAAGGATAATGTAAAGAGTTTGTGCAAACTAGGAGCGGAAACTAAAATAAGCTTAATGGGGAGAAATAAAACATGGGTCTAAGTACATTAAGCTCAAAGAAAAGAACTGTAAATTTATTGATTACAGTAAAATAAATTTACTGTATATGAATCTCAAAAATGAATTCAAAATAACAAGGAGAATACACTCACTCGCTCATTCAAAAGCTAATTAAACTTAAGCCTAGAAAAAATGAACAGAAATACTGGTCAGTGGAGGGGAGCCGAAACGAAAGTCTGGGCACCTGTGATGAACACCAACACTGCTATTCGCTCCAAGCCCGCTTCGCCAATTCACCGTCTAGGTGGAGATTCAGGAATTCGCTGTACAACGGAGTCGCTGCTCTACGCTGGGCACAAACGATCCTATCCTCGAGGTGACTCAAAGCTGACTAACTTCAAACTCGGAAGGAAGGTACGAGCTGGCCGTATTCACAGGAAGTATGCATGGCCTAAGTTCAACGGTCAACGGAAAGAAGGTGAACGATAGAGGCTCACAATAAATCACTCGGTGAAAGCACTAATGTCGTGGATAAGAATGGTCACTTGTGAAACAGTGACAAATGTTCTGAAAACCATCCCGATCGAAGTGAATACGAGGACGGTTGAACTGAGTGATGCCCAGTGGGAATTCCACTAGAGTTTGTGGTTTTCTCATCACATTACAATGTCACTATTTTATGTAAATACGCTCGCACGAATTCGTGACATTATACCCCATCAAAATCAAATTTTCAGAAAAATTTTTGATATACATACATATAAATCCTAACTCAGTCACACAAGATTCACACTGTGGTGTGTGTACTATCATGCTCCAGGAGAAAATCAGTCACCCATGGGCTTAAAAACCTTGTACTTACGTTAATGGAAGCAAGCTTGAGGAAAAAACTCTGTGACGACGGTGAAAAATCCTGTACTCGGGTCAAACTGAGCGAAATGTTCGCTACATTCACATTAACAACTAATTGTTATGTAGCGTGATGTATGTAATAAACGGTGTAATTGTGACCGTTGTAGTGTAACTGTACCTATGTGTAAAATGATATAATACAAATAAATAGTAAATAGAGGCATCGAGGCAGAAGAGAAGAGGCGGCAGCATGCGGCAGAGACAATCAGCTGATCTGCACGACAAAATTGCTACACCCGGCAGCTGCATGTGCGAAAGCAATCAGGGTGGAGCATCAAAAGTGTCAGTGCGATAAACAATCTTTATTAAATTACAGTTTTTCTCTCTGTACTTACGTTAAAAAAAAGTACACTATTATCTTCTTAATGGATACATTATTAACCAGGAAACGTGGTCCTAGGACAGAATCTCAAAGGACCCTTATAGTTTACTGGTTAAACCTAACTCTACACTTACGATTAATATTGGCAAGCTGAGAATCGTTACGCAACCTCGGGGAGGTCACATTTTAACACCCAACGTGGGTGTGAACACTCATGTGGATAATGTGCATTCTCCAGGAATCCTCAGAGAGGCTCACAGCTCGAGACACCACAAGTTAATTCAAACACAACCTCAGATTGTCCCTGCGGGGTTCTCGAACTGCCCCCTTAACCTACGGTATACATGTATGTACAGGCCCTGGACATAATGCGTCCTGTGGGGCCAACGGGCGAGACGTCACGTCTGCACCCACATTACCACTGCCCTGTCTCTCAACTGCTTCAGAGATTATGGGTGTGGATTCAAACGGCACAGGAAGGACATGTCCCTGATTCGTGGTACGTTGACACGCATTGCAGGAACGCACGAAGATATCTATTTCTTGTCCCATCCCGGGCCAGAAAAAGTCAGCACGGATATGGCCCTGGGTTTTCTTTTTGCCCATGTGACCTCCTGAGGCTGAACAATGACTCCATTCTAACACTGCTTGGCGAAACTTCGTGGGAACGACAAACTGCAGTTGAACTTCGCTCTGGGGTGTTCATGACTCACGGTACAGCCGTCCTTGTTTACGAAGGAACCTGGCTTGACCTCCCCGTGAATGCTTAATCACTCTACCTTTTTGTTTCTTCCACATGGCAGCAAGCGTTGGGTCAGAGTGTTGTTCTTGGACAACATCTTGACTACAAATCAGATCTTGCGGTGATGCAATGGTCACAGGGGTGACACAATTTGGAGCCTCAGCCATGGCTCGTGTTACTGCAGCCGAAGTCTGAGTAGCGTCATCTATGGTGCAACTATACTTGGCATCTTGTATGTTGCTTACTATTAGGTCAAACAAAGGTTCTGGCATGGCAACTGCAAGTGTCGTACCAGTGTAAAATGGAGATGCCACCTGGATACGTGGCTCAGGGAACAATCTCACCGATCCATCAATAAGCTGAGCTTGGATCTGTCGACCTGTGTATTCCTCAGGCCGAACTAGACTCTGCCTGACAGAGCAACCTGAGGAACCATTGTCTCTCAGGACCTTCACAGGAATGCCTCCCACAAACCCTGGCTGAACAAGGAAGGCACTGTTGCCTGTAGGAGGGCCTGTGGAGGAAGCAGCCAGCCACTGATGAGGCTGCTGAATGAATGATGCAGCAAACATGGTGCCCTGAGAACTAGATACCTGAGGGGTCATACTCACTCTCTGGGGAGATGGAGCCTTGACCACCTGTGGTGGAGAGTTCACTGTCACTGGGAGACTAGTGAACTGTGGGGAAGTACCTGTGCTGCTAGGGATGACACCACCATACTGCTGTTGAGGAATGAAGGCTGCGTTTACCTCCTGCCTCCGATACACTGGGGCTGGTGTGAGAAGGTTTGTCCCGACGGTCGATTGTGTGGCTGATACTGCTGCTGGTTAGGGTACTTGTTGTATCCATTCCACTCAGGTTTCTGGGTATTTTGCCCCTGGTCCTTCTTCTGTGGTTTGTTTGGACCTTGGCCATTATTCTGAGAACGGTATTGATGCTGGGGTTCAGTCTGAGATGGTTTCCCAGATTTGTCAGCTTTCCTGTTCCAGTTGTGTTGCTTACGAGTTTGATACCCGTATGCAGTGAAGAATGCATCAGCCTTCTCCACCATTTGGCTGGCATCCCTTACCTGGCAGATCTTAAGCTGAGCCATAAGCTCAGCAGGCCACGACTTTTCTAGCTGCGTGTGCAGGATAAGGTCAATTATCCCCTCTCAGGTGGGAGGAGTTTCATCTTTCTCCATCCACTCATCTAAGTAAGCAGTAAGCTGATCAAGAAACTGAACAGCAGTCTCCTTTTCTTGTACATGCACCCTCATAAACTGACTCCTGGCATCGTCAACTGTGAGACCGTATGCTTTGACGAGTGCAGCTTTCATCATCTCATATGTGAGATTGTCTCCACGAATTCTGTGGAGAATATCGAGGGCATCGCCCTCAAACAAGCTAAGAATCTGAAGCCGCTTAGCTGCCTCATCCAGCTGGTACAGCTGAGCCATGTCTTCAAAACGAGCTATGAATGGCTCGGTTCGCTCGCCTTCCTTGTATGGAGGAAGCTTGATGTGTGGGGTCGCCAGAACATGTGCAGGGAGAGCGCTCGTGGAGCTTGGGTTAGCTGCACCAGATGTGTCTGAAGCCAAGGAGTCTCGCTTGAGCTTCAACATCTCAAGTTCATGTTTCTCACGTGCCTCATATTCGGCACGTTCGTGTTCTCGTTCTCTCTCTCGTTGTTCCAGCTCATATTCGCGTTCTCTCTCACGTTGTTCTCGCTCATATTCGCGTTGTTCTCGCTCGTATTCACGTTGAATTCTATGCTCTTCACGGGCATCATTCTCACGTTGCTGCTCGTAACTAAACCGAGAGGGCACATATTCCTTTATCTGTTGGGGATCGATAAGCCCCATATTTTTGGCTTCCTGTACATATATATTAGTAGCCATAATGCTAACTCAACTAAGGCTGAGTAGACTAAAGACTGAGCACTGACTGCTGTTTTGCAGAGAAATGCCAATAATCAAAAGTAAAGAATATAGGCACAGGTTGGTGGTGACCAGTTTTATCTAGTTAAACTGGTAAAAAAAGAAAATAAAAAAATGAAACTGATGGGGAAACTATTACATAAAATTAATATAAATGAATCAGTAACCACCAGTAAGATAGTGCCTATAGACTTTAATGATAACAAATACCTAGGTGTGAGTGACTGAGTATTATCTTGCTAATAACTTTAGAGCTAAGAGTTAATATCCTGGAATGAGGTAGCCAGAAATATCTCGGGGGGGGGGATGTGAAATTATGAATTAAATATGCTGGATGTTACTTGAAATTAGAGACAAGGAATTGACTTCTGAAAATCAAGTAGTAAGTTTTACTCTATGCCGGCTTACTTCGCCGATTCTCTAAAGACGAGAATTTATAAACTTTCTCATCAGTACACAGCAGACTAATTACTCACGAGTGCTGTTTGTAGTACTGCTAGCCTCTCGAGAAAGTGGCTCCACCCTTGACAATCAATAACTAATGATAATAATAATAAACAGGTTCTTGCCGGTGCTAAAGTCTTGGCTGGCACAACGGATTTGAATTTGATACAAAAGAACTGGCCTAAGTACCAGTTAAGGATAATGTAAAGAGTTTGTGCAAACTAGGAGCGGAAACTAAATTAAGCTTAATGTGGAGAAATAAAACACGGGTCTAAGTACATTAAGCTCAAAGAAAAGAACTGTAAAGTTATTGATTACAGTGAAATAAATTTATGTTATATGAATCTCAAAAATGAATTCAAAATAACAAGGAGAATACACTCACTCGCTCATTCAAAAGCTAATTAAACTTAAGCCTAGAAAAAATGAACAGAAGTGCTGGTCAATGGAGGGGAGCTGAAACGAAAGTCTGGGCACCTGTGATGAACACCAACGCTGCTATTCGCTCCAAGCCCACTTCGCCAATTCACCTTCTAGGTGGAGATTCAGGAATTCGCTGTACAATAGAGGCACTGCTCTACGCTGGGCACAAATGGTCCTACCCTCTAGGCGACTCAAAGCTGACTAACTTCAAACTCGGAAGGGAGGTACGAGCTGGCCGTATTCACAGGAAGTAGGCATGGCCTAAGTTCAATGGTCAACGGAAAGAAGGTGAACGATAGAGGCTCACAATAAATCACTCAGTGAAAGCACTTATATCGTGGATAAGAATGGTCACTTGTGAAACAGTGACAAATGTTCTGAAAACCATCCCGATCGAAGTGAATACGAGGACGGTTGAACTAAGTGATGCCCAGTGGGAATTCCACTAGAGTTCATGGTTTCTTCTAAGAAAAAACACAAAAAAACAAAAGAGAGCCAAATTCAAGATCTATTCATTTTGAGATGCCTGGACACACTGCATTTGAAAAACTGGAGATCATGGGAAGCAGGAAATACAGACAGAGGGAGACAGTTCCAGAGCTGACCTGTTGCATAAATTAATGATTGGGAGTAACGGTTAACTCTTGCATTAGAGAGCTGGACAGAAAAAGGATGCGAGTTTATTGCTTGACGGGTGCTATGCACCCATCATAGAGGTGGAGGGATGCAAGCAGACAGTTCAGAGGAGCAATGACTATGGAAGTAGCGATAGAAAAGAGATAAAGAGGCAACACTGTGTCTAAGACACAGAGCTTGAAGGGAGCCAGTAAGAGGAGCAGAGTCAATGAGACGAAATGCCTTTGCCTCCACCTTATTAAGAAGAGCTGTATGTGGGGAGCCTGCCCACACAGAGTTGTACTCCACACAGAGGCGAATAAATCCCGTGTATAAAGTCAACAACTGTGCAGGGGTAAAGAAGGTAGGGAGTCGGCTTAGCACACCTAATCTCTTAGAAGGAGATTTTACCAGAGACGTAATATGATCTTTCCAAGATAAATCCCGAGTGAATGAAACCCCAAGCATGTTCAAAGATGATGCTGGATTGAGCTGGATATTATTAAATTTTAGTAGGTACTCCTGTGGAAGATTCTGTCGGGTTGATATGTGTAAAAAATGAGTCTTAGATTTTTTTTACCCAGTCAGAGATATGAGCTAGGTCAGACATTAGGAGTGCCATAGCCTTATCCCTTGTTTGTTGAAGTACCTGCTGGGATGGACGTTGCGGGAACCGAATGGAAAGGTGAAGGGTGGAATAACCAGTATTTAAGTGGATAGGGTTAGATGTACAGCTTAAAAGATCATTAATGAATAAAAGGAAGAGAGTTGGTGATAGGACAGAGCCCTGAGGAACACCACTGTTGATAGATCTAGGAGAAGAATGATAGCCGTCTACAACAGCGGCTACAGAACGACCAGAAAGGAAGCTGTAGATGAAGGCACAGATAGAAGGATGGAACCCGTAAGAGGGCAGTCTGGAAATTAAAGATTTATGCCAGACTCCATCAAAAGCCTTTGAGATGTCAAGTGCAATGGCAAAGCTGTTGCTAAAGTCCCAAAAGGAGGATGACCAGGAGTCTGAAAGGTAGGTGAGAAGATCGCCAGTCGAGCGTCCCTGACGGAACCCATGGTGACGATCAGAAACAAGGTTGCGATAGGAAAGATGCTTTAAAACTTTTCTGTTAAAGATAGACTCAAAAACTTTTGAGACGCAGGATGTTAAAGTAATTGAACGATAGTTAGAGGGTTGGGAATGGTCACCCTTCTTTGAGACTGGCTGATTGAGAGCAAACTTCCAGCAAGAAGGAAAGGTACAAGTTGAGAGACACAGGCGAAAGAGTTTACCTAGGCAAGGTTTAAGCATAGAAGCATAGTTCTTGAGGCCAACAGGAGGGACTCCATCAGGCCCAAATGCCTCGTTAGTATTCAGGCCAGTGATGGCAGAAAATACATCAGCTGAAGAAATTTTAATATCAGCCATGAGGAAGTCAGAGGGAGGACGTGATGGAGGAACAGCACCGGAATCGTCTAAGGTGGAATTGGAGGAGAAAGTCTGAGCAAAAAGATCTGCTTTATCAGTAGAAGAAATAGCTACAGAGCCATCAGAGCAGAAAGGAGGAGGGAAGGATGATGAGGTAAAGTTGTTAGAAAGGTTTTTGGCAAGGTGCCAGAAGGAGCGGGAAGAATTCAAGTTGGAGAGTTGAGAGCATTTAGTGCAGATGAAATGATTTTTAGCAGTGCAAAGAACAGACTTAGCACGATTCCAGGGAAATTCATAAAAAAGATGTGATTCAAGGGTGGGTTGGTGCTGGTACCTTTTATAGGCCCTCTCCTTATTGCGGACAACATTAGAATGAGCGCAATTCAACCAAGGCATTCTTGCATTAGTCAAAGGATATGAGAAAGGAATGTATGCTTCCATGCCCGAGAGAATAACCTCCGTAATGCGCAAGGCACACTCAGACAGCTCCCTGCCATGGAAGCAATAATCATTCCAGGGAAAATCAAAGAAGTCCTGCCTGAGGGCTTCCCAATCTGCAGCTCCAAAGTGCCACAGTCGCTGTTTCTTTGGAGGGTCCACAGGCTGTACCAGAGCAATAGGACAGGTTAGGGTAATAAGGTTGTGATTGGAGGTGCCCAAAGGAGAGAAAAAATTAACAGTGTAAGCAGAAGGATTAGTTGTAAGGAAGAGGTCAAGTATGTTGGAGCTCTCTCCAAGGCGGTCATGGATACGGGTAAGGTGCTGTACAAGCTGCTCTAGGTCATTAAGGATAGAAAAGATATAGGCTTGTTCACTAGGTTGATCAGTGAAAGGAGAGGAGAGCCAAAGGTGGTGGTGAACATTGAAATCTCCTAGAATGGAGATCTCAGAGAAAGGAGAAATGGATAGAATGTGTTCCATTTTAGAAGTAAGATAGTCGAAGAATTTTTTATAGTCAGTAGAATTAGGTGATAAGTAGACAACGCAGATATATTTAGTCAGAGAATGACAGGAAAGCCGAAGCCAGAGTAGAGAATTTAGAAGAATCAAGTTCAGGAACATGAGAGCGAGATAAGTCATTGCGTACATGTAAACATCAGCTACCTTTGGCTTTGAAATGAGTATAGAGAAAGTAGGATACAGAGAAGGGTTTGCTGTCAGTTGCCTCAGACAGATAACAGGGTGGATAGACAAGGATTGGAAAGTATTAAGAATATATGGAGTAGATGGGACGTTGTTGAATGCTGTGAAGAGTATGTATGATGGTGCTAAGTCTGCAGTGCGTGTGCATGGTGATCTGAGTGAATTTTTCTCTCTGAAGGTTGGGTTGAAACAGGGATGTATCATGTCTCCATGGTTGTTCAATCTGTACTTGGATGGGGTAATAAAAGAGGTACAAGTAGGGTAGTGGATGTTGGAGGGGCCCTGGTGAGAGAGGGTAGTGTTTGGAAACTCCCTGTACTGTTGTTTGCAGATGATACCGTGTTGTTGAGTGAAGATAAAGGGGAGCTGCAAGGCTTGGTGGATGAGTCTGGGAGAGTGTGTAAGAAACGGAATCTAAAGGTGAATGTAGGGAAGAGTAAAGTGATGGTCTTTGAGAGAGGTGAAGTCAGTGAATGTACAGTGAGGTTGGATGGTGAGTAATTGGAAAATGTGAGTACGTTTAAGTACTTGGGTAGTGTGATGAGTAAGGATGGAGGTTTGGAGGGTGAAGTGCTTGAAAGGGTACAGCAGGGAAGAAAGGTTGCTGGTTCCTTGAAAGCATTGATAAGAAACAGGGAAGTTGAATGGAAGTGAAAAAGTTACTACATGACAGTATTGTGATACCAACTTGGACGTTGTTAGAAGGACACAAGTCAAGAGTGAGAGCAGTGGAAATGAGTTATTTAAGAGAAGCCTGTGGAGTCACATGGAGAGACAGGGTGGCAAATGAGGATATAAAGGAGCGTTGTGGTGTGGATGTGGATGTGATAGGAAGCGTTAGTAGAAATGCACTGACGTGGTTTGGCCATGTGGAGAGGATGGAGGGTGAAAGACTGACGAGGAGAGTGTATGTGAGTGAGGTGGAGGGGGGGAGAGGGAAGGGGAGGCCGAGGATGAGATTGAGGGATGGGATGGAAAGGTATGTGAGAGAGAGGGGTATGAGTTGGGAGCAGGGCAGTGAAGTGGTGGGGGACAAGCCAATCTGCACATTTTCCACATCCATTCTACTACTATCCTCTCCCCCATGCTTCAGCATTTCTCCACACACTCCATCAATTCCTGGGGCTTTCCTCAATTTAACTTTCTTCATTGCTTCCTGAACTTCTATCCTACTGATTTCTTCCTGTCTTCTCACCTTCCTTCTTCTCACAGCCATTCCCTAGCCACTTATACTTGCATTACTTCCATCCTCTATGTTCAACAATTCCTTAAAGTGTTCTCTCCATCTGCTCACATTTTCTCCCTTCTCCACTAGTAATCTACCATTTTTATCTTTCACTCCCCTGCTAACTTCACTTCCACCGTCTTACTCTTTTCACCTCTTTCCAGAACATTTTCTTACAGTCCCTCCACTTTACACTCAAGTTCCTTCCAAATTCTTCATCCTCTCTCTTCTTAATCTCTCTTATTAATCTTTTCACCTCTCTCTTTCTTTCTACATATGTTGAATAAATAAAATGTTGAAAAATCGACAATGGAGAATATGTTAAATTATATTCCGCTTGCGAAAGCCAGTAAGGACGTAACATACATCTCAATATATATAAATTGCAGATAATATACACATTACTATTGAAAGACTTGACAAAATTAGCAGTATTATTTAAAAAATTGAAAACATATGAAGAACAGGGAACAAAATGAACTACAGAGAATATGTGCATGACTATGAAAATGCATAAATTGAGTGAACAGCACGCAATATGTTCGCATATATTCCATTTGCGAATAAAATGACGACTGAGTCGAATGAGCAGATCATTTCAAGAGCCCTGGACACGAAGCCCGTAAGAACTGTAAATGTGAGTTGAAGATAAAGGAGGGACTATCAGGAATTGAAAGAGGATGTAAAAGACACATCAAAGGTACGAGATGACTCCGATTACTCCGACGGGAGGTTTAAGACGCTGGTCAGGTCTATAATAAAACTCAGAGCATCAAGAGTTTGGAAGAAATTGAGTGCTGTGTCGTCTGGGCTCACTTATGATGTTGGAGGTGGGAAGGACGTAACTTCTGTGTGGATGCTGTAATGTGGTATTCTTATCTTAGTATTTGTCATTTTTTTGTATTTGGATAGTCTGTTCTGCATGTTAACTGAAAAGAACTTGCGATTTGAGTGTCTGCTTAACGTGTCCCTTCCATATAAAACAGCAAAATGAGAGTCTGATTCAAGATCGAGGCACCACGAGTGAGGTGACCTTGAATTTGGTTCTCTTTTGTTCAGTTTTTCCTGGCATGAACAACTTGCGAGTCTCCAGCGTCTGGTTCTTTCTTCATTGCATGAAAGTAAAAAAAAATCTTGATGCTTGAACACATTGCGCGTACAAGATTGGAAGTTATACGCAGTGAGAATGACACACTGAGAAAGACATCTCCAGTGTGTACCAGTTATAAATATGGCAGGCAAACTTATGTTTAATCCTTTCATTAGAGAGTTAGAATAGCTGCGAGAATGTGTTGCTCGACGGGTGTTGCTTGTCCACTATAACTGAGTAGGAATGTAAGGAGAGAGTTCAGATGATTACGGTAGTGACGAAGAATAGCAAAAGAAAAGAGTGATGTAACACTGACATCCTCTGTGCCCTCACCTGTAACTAAGCAATTCCGGGAATGAAAACAAAAATAATAATTAACAGGGAAACTTAAAGCCTGACCTTATTAGCTTCGTGAACATGAGTCTGTAAGCAAAAAGTGGTTCGATCAGTACTATCCTTTCATACCTCAAATTCAGTAATTATGGGCAGTAAAGGATGAAACACTGGTACAATTATCAATTTCATTCATCCTTTACTGCCCTAGAGGGACATTCAATATACTTATGATCGATTTCCTGTTGTAAATTAAATACGAGTGTTGCTTCCCTCACTTCCAAACTTGTTCTCAGGAGTGGCCAGGTAGTACTAATTATCGTGGGAAGGGGGGTTATTATAGGAGACATTATCATGGAAACAGTCTAACAGAGAACGAAAAACGTTCTAGGGCTATTATAGTATTTTTTTTTTCTATTCCACACTTTATCACGCGTGTTCACAGCCTATGCTGTGGACAGGAGCTGGACAGAATTGATGTGCTTGTTACAGGATGAACAAATCAGGGTAAGTTTTGCACTCCACTTTCCTCCTTAGTAATAAAAAAATAATAACTATGCTCTCACAGCTAATATTTGTCTGAGCAGAAACAAAAAAAGACATGGTAGATTCTAATCTCTTCTAGTCCTTCCTGTTCCCATGGCATAATGCAAAGGTTAATTAGTAGGAGAACCTACGGGCCTTGAGACAACAATTAAAGAACATCCATCCATCCACAGTTCACTCTTTTATTGCCCTATCAGGAGCATAAGGGTCTGGGGCTAGGCTACTTGGTTCCGACATTTGAGGTGAGAATGACCAGTCGCATCTTCATGAATAGCCTTATGTGAGCTATGAACCTCAAGCAACCCCCGGACGTAAACCCCTCTAGGCCATGCAAGGAGACATACTTGCACAATCCCATGTGCAAAAAATATAATCGGTAAGTAAATGAAAGGATCATACTGGACTGGGAAGGTTATATAGAACACGAAGCACAGAAAACTGTGAAAGGTGGGCGAACCTGGTGAGAAAATCTTTCATCTCGTCTTTACGCTGCTGGAGAGGTATGCCATCACGTGGTGACACCCATTTGACAGGGAGGCTTAGCTTCCTAGTTATACAAGCGTACCTCCGCTCCCTCCTAGCCCCTCCCAAAAGGAGGGTGGTGGGCTGTGAAAAAAGGAAATCTTCAGCCTGCAGTCCATTGGGTTCACATTAAGATGAACCTGGGTCCACTCAGTAACAAACCAGTCACCTATTTCACATGTAATTATTGACATTTCTATTTTATTTACACTATATTGTACACTGTCACTTCTGGTAACTAAGGGTTCCTTTTCCTTGGAGCCAGGATGAACCTGGGACACTGAAGCACTCGTAGTTTATCACTATTTCCTCCACTGGCTCATCACACGATTCACCAGAAAGATTGTAGGCACTGTCCATCATTATCATGGATAAATTAGCCAGTTCATGCTCCACAGCAGACTCAGATCAATTAGCCGGTTCACGCTCCACAGCAGACTCGCTTACTCCTTTACCCCTTCCCAGACAAGGTTTAGTAGGGGTAGAGGTCACAGGGCCCTCTAAAAGCAGCGGAAATGGAGGGGCGCGAGTGCTTCGTGCTTTCATCTCAAGAGACAACACTGAACTGAATGACGAGGCGGATATGGGGCCGCCAAGGGTTGACAATGTCAGCGAGGTGACAGCTGCTATTTTATATGCTGTGAAATGATTAGCAGGAAATCTAGACAATACATAATAAATTAGGTCGTTCCAGGTGAATGTAAATATCACTTAGGCTTCTCCCTTCCTTTCTTATATAATTATGAGAACAGGTCATACAGCATTTTTCAAGGGGAAATAAACAGGGAAAATTAGTGAACAAATGCACGTGGGGTGTTGCCAAGTGATAATTAGCCAATTCCAGGTGTATGGAACTATCAATTACCTTTTTTCTTTTTTATATATATTATTTTGTAAAAGAATAAGGCATAGGGCTCATTCCAATGGATGAAATTAGTGGAAAAATCCGGGCAAGATTTGCCTCGCGCGGCACAGCTGGGCCAGGCAGGAGGAGAGGGTGATGGAGGGGAGGTAGGAAGGGGGGTCAAGAATGCGGAGAAATGGCTAAATTGTTAACAATGGATGGGAGTACAGATGACAATAGCAGCACTGACTATTGTTAGACACTGGCAGTACTGACAGATGATACAAGCAACCACTTCAAAACCTGGGCGAATTCAAAATAACACAGAATCACAAAAGTGACGCCCCGCGGTATGATCCATTGAACCAGAGCGTCACAAAAGTGACACCTTGCGGTTAAGGGGTTAAGTGTAAATATCCCTTCTATCAGTAAAAAAATAAGCTTATGGTCGCATAACATCCCGATATGGTAAAGACAAGAGGGTGATAGAGTGAAATAGGATACTAAAGCAAGCACATAGACGTTGTTTACGATCTGGGAAGATTGCATAAGCAAGAGTAGAAGTTGCTAGAACGTGCAGGTAGGTAAGGCAGAAAGTGAGGACGAGATATTGGCAAGCCTTTACTCAGAGTATTGGTAAAGTGTCAGTGACATATGGTGCCTTGTTAAGAAAGTGAGAGGACAGAAAGAGAGAACTAAAGCAGGAGAAACTAATGACCTGGCAGGAAAATGGTCCCACACAGCCAGTTTCTCCTCCCTCCCTGCTGTTGTAAGGGATGAGGTGTATAAACTTAACCTCTAGGATACGCAATTCATTGACCGAACTTCCCTGAAAACCTGTACAGTATATAGAGCCGATTTTTCAACTCTTACAGAGGCAAAAAGTTTTATGCCCAAAGTTTAGAGTTTGAATTTACACATCTTATGCTGCAAACCAGAGCATTTTAAACCAACTGGTTCATGAGCTATGCCCCAGCAAATTTGAAAAAAAGTTAACCTTCCAGGCAGGGTGACTGCAGTTTTCTGTGTACTCCCACCCCATTCCTTCCTCATTCTTCCACTCCCATGACCTTCCTCACCCAATCCCATCACCCCTCCTCTTCCTCCCCTTCCCTCTCCCCCCCTACCCCAGAACCCCCACCCTTCAGAATTTTCCAGCTCATTTTTTTTTTTTTTTTTTCAAACAATAGCATGCACAATAATTATGTCGGTGTTCCTTACTCACTCCCAGCACCCTTCCCCCCAACACTTCTCCCCTTCCCACCTTCCCTACCCCCATCCCCTTTCCTCATAGCAATGCAACTGTCAAAATAATAAACATACATGAAAAAACATTTATTCTCTGTTTCATGCATCGGTATATGTAATTACACAAACAGTAATCTGGTACTGAATGAAAACACGTGGCATGAATAATAGCAATGACATAATACTCTTGGCGGGGAGGGGGGAGAGGTAAGTGGACGGCATACTACAGGGGGTGGGGGGTGGGGGTGGAATGGGGATAGGCCTGGAGGGGTGGTACAGGGTATAGAAGTGGAAGACAGCCACCACGAGACAGAGGACAGGCAGAGAGGGAGTACAGGAGTGAGGAGGGTGGGTAGAATGGATATAACCCTCTCCAGAGAGACAGGGAGGGGGGGGGGAAAGGGAGAGGAGAAACACGGTGATGTGATGGAGGATGATGGGGGAGGGGGAGGGAGGGAGCAGGAAGCAGTCAGAGGCGAGGGAGGGGGAGAGGGAACAAAGGTATTGGGGTAGAGGAAGGTGGCGATAAGGCAGTGGGGAAATCACCCCCCCCACCCTGGGTAGGGGCCCAGATCTTCCCTCCTCCCTACTCCGGATTTAGTTTTCATTGATTTGCATCGATATATGTCACAATCGAGTTGAAGCTTAGCTTCTGCAGTTTTTCACAAACTCTCCTCTATCGATCATAATTGGCATCTAGCATAATCCTGAACAAGGATCGATCGATCCTGTTAGTACTTTAGGGGTTAGCCACAGAGAATTGGTTTGATAAAAGCACAACAAAACAGAAGAAATCACTCTCATAATATTATTACAAAAGAAGAATTAATTAGTGCCGTTAAGATTGGAAAGTACACAGTCCCTGGAGCTGATGGGGTAACATACGAAATTTTAAACTGTTTGTCTACACCTGAAAATTGTCCACTGTTGAACTTGTTCTTGAGTTTTACGGAAGGGGTATTGCCTGGTAAATAGAAGGAGGCTATTATCATCCCAGTTCCCAATGGCAACTGTGGGTGTAAACCTATATCTCTAACATCCTGTATGTGTAAAATGATGGAGAGGATAGTACTCAATAGGTAGTTATATCTCCTAGACAATAATCTTTCTAGTAATCTGTATTGGTTCAGGAAATGCAAAAGTACATCTGCTGTATAATGAAATGAATCTTATATGCAAATGAAAAATTTAGAATTTTTGTAGATTTAGAAGGTGTGTTCGACAAAGATAACATTGACATAATAGTATATGAGCTGGCATATCTTGGAGTATCTAGTCGAATGTTGCACTGGACAGTCGACTATGTTAGGGACAGGAAAGCTAATGTGAGGTACCAGGAATACTTGTCGAAACAAGTATCACTGGAACTGGGGACACTACAGGGAGAGGTACTGAGTCCTACTCTCTTCAATGTCCCCATGAACAGGCGTCAGACAAGTATCCTCAGTGTGTATGACTCATCATTTTTGCAGATTAACACCTCATACAAAGTAAGTCGGTCCCTTGCATGCAGACAGCATTGGAGCAGCTGGGAACATCGTGCAAATCTCTTGCGCTGGTGATTAATGAAAGTAAGACGAAATATCAGTGTAGACAAAGTAGAGATGTTAGGCTCACATCAAATAGGAACGAATTAGAAAGAGTACATGAGTACAAATACCTTGGTGTTTATGTAGAGTCTCAAGTAAAGAAAAAAATAAAAAGTTGAGATAAAGCATATTACTACTATGTGCAAGTTTTGGCTTCAGCTGCTAAATCTCTGGCTTGGGCAGGAAGAGGAGCTGGCATCCCTGTGCTAAGAATGATATACATCAGTACAGGGAGGTCACAAATGGACTATGCTGCACCAGTGCTGTCTGTAGTAGGTAGAGGGAGGCTGGGGAAATTAGAACTGATTCAGAATGAGGCTATGCACATTATATTTGGGTGTCAGAAAAATGCCATGGTAGAGATAGTGAGGATGGAATTGAATCTGTAAGTGTCCACTATAGAATAAATGAAATTAATGTCAGGAATGAGACGGCCTTACTTAGAGCAGGAGGTGGTGAAGAACTAAGACATTGCTTTGTAAACACTGGGAGAAAGAAAAATACAGAGTATTTTAAGCAAATTAAAGAAAGTGTAGAAGTGTATCAAGTGCAAGAGCACTGTGCAGTACTACAGGGTGAGAAACATAATCATCCACTTTGGGAGGACAAATCAGTGGAGGTAAACATCAAACCTTTAGTAATAAGAAAAAGAACACTATATGCCGGGTGAACTGAAATTCATAAAACAGTGACATTACCAACGAGCTACCAAGGGGGAACAGTGTGCATGTTTTCTGTGACGGGTCTGTGAGTGAGGGTGGGAGGGCGGGATGTGGAGTACTTACGAGAGATTATACCGACGGGAATAAAGTTGAGCATGAGTTCAGCTTACTACTAAGTGACCACAGCTCGTCGATCCAAGCTGAGTTACGGTCCATGAATTTGGGATTGTCTAAGGTTACTTCTGTTGGAATGGATGTTTATATATTTGTTGACAGCTGAAGTGCTATAGAGACCTTAAACAACCAACCTCAGCTTGTAAGAATAAAATAAAGTTAATAAAGTCAGGCAGAAATACTGTCATGTACACTTGGTTACAGTCCCATGTAGGTATAAGACTAAATGAAACAGTATTCATTTTAGCCAAAAATGTATCAGAGAGGGAAAATATACACATACCATGCTATCTGACGAATCGTCAGTTAAGAACTATAATTCGTGAAGAGCTAGAAACAATTGCATTGGAGAGAAAAACAGTGTTGTATGAAAATAGCCACTACATACATGTCAGTCAGGACACAGACACTGCGTATAGGAGTCACACAGACGTGTTAGTTCTCTCCGAAAAGGAGAGTATTTTCACCCCTGTTTGTTTGTTTGTTAATTTGTTTGTCTGTTAGCAGGATTACATAAAAATACATGAGAGATTTGAACTAAATATGGCGGGTAGATAGCCCATGTCCCAGGGAACAGTTTATTAACTTTTGGGACCGATCCCTTGGTGGTTTAGTGGTTAGAACGCCCCAATCGGAGTTACAACCTAGATTACGCGAATATTTGATCCCCAAGAGATTACTGGATATTTCCTATCTGATAAGGAGAATATACTTTCACCCCTGTTTCTTTACTTGTTTGTATGATTACTCAAAAACTAAAAGAGAGATCTGGACAAAAATACGATGGGTAGATATGCCATGTTCTAGGGACCAATCGATTAACTTTTGGAACCGATGCGGATCGTATCACAGATTCTGGATCTGGAAACGCGTTTTGCGAAACCCCAATATATGATAAGAAACTCGTTATGAAGAGTGATTTGAAAATTACGTTGCCCTTGCTGGAGAGATGCTTTCCACACTGAGTGCCCCTCTAGTTAATACAATCACCATTAGGCTGAGATTAGAGTACAAGTACTTTCGGGAATATGGCTACCCTGTGGCTGATGCGGACAGAAAATGTACGGTGTGTGGTGGTCATTACACCCACACATTACAACACTGTGTCCTACACTGTCCTCTCCTCACTCTATAGAGGAATGGGGTTATTACAGATGTAAGAGAACATGTAATCTGGATGATCAGCAATATGAAGACAGAAGGAATCTTACAAAAATATAAAAGATTTGCTCCAAGGATATATTATCTGTAAAATCGTGATCCTGCTATGTGTATGTACATACCTAACGTATAAAAGCATTTCATTATATAACTCCTTAGAAGTTAAGATAATGTTCTAGCCAGTGATAGGGCATTATAATTATTGATGTGTTGTGAGGCAATAGTGGAGTGGGGGTGCGGTGGGAGGTAGGACGACTGGGAACTCTAGAGGGAGCTGGGGGGGGGGGGAATGGATGGATAATAGGTCACTGCTAAATCCTCCTCACCCTCCCTTGGGGCTCCATATGCTAGCCGCCCACACTTCACCTATTTCTGTACCTTGATGCATGGACCATTTCACTAGCTTGATTTTAATCTAAAATCCATATGATAAACATGGTACTTAATAAGATGTCATTTATTACTTCATCGTTATAAGTTAATTCGTGAATTCGTGAGTGTCTGCAGAGTTTTGGAGCGAATGTGAATGTGGTAATGATGGGAGATCTGAATGCTAGAGTGGGAAATGTAGCAGTTGAAGGTGTAGTTGGTATGCATGGTGTCCCTGGAAGAAATGAAAATGGGGAACGAATGATAGTGTGTTGAGCGAGAGATGGTGATTCGAAATACGCTGTTTGAGAAGAAAGATATTTATAAGTATACATGGGTGAGACAGGAGGGTGGAAGGGTTGTCGATAGAGCTTTGATGGACTATGTGGTTGTGTCTAGGAATGTAATAGGAAGATTGTTGGATGTGGGAGTTCTGAGAGGGGAGGGTGGAGGTATGTCTGACCACTACCTGGTGGAGGGAAAGTTAAGAGTAGGTAAGAGATGGGTGAGAGCTAGGAGGGTTAGGTGTGGCAGGGAGGTTTTGAAAGTGAGTGAGTTGGATAAAAGAGAGAAAAAGATAGAGTATCAGGAGAAATTGAAAGATGAGTGGAACGCACTGAAAGATCAGGAAAATGGCAGTGTGGAGGAGGAATGGCAGTTGTTTAAGAGTGCTGTGGTGGGGCATGCAGAAGAGGTGTGTGGTGTGAGACATGTGGGTGGTGGTGTAAGAAAAGGAAGTGAATGGTGGTGCGAGGAAGTAAGTATGGCTGTGGCTGAGAAGAGACGTGCATATGAAGTGTGGCTGCAGAGGAAGGATGAGATGTCATATGAAAGGTATAAGGAAAAGAGGAATAGGGCGAGAAGGGCTGTGCGTGATGCTAAAGTGGCAGCAGATGAGAGGTGGGGTAGGTGGCTTACAGAGAATTTTCAACAGAATAAGAAAATGTTTTGGAAGAAGGTGAAAAGGGTGTGAAAGGGAGAGTCTGGGAAGGAAGAACGAGTAAAAGCAGAGGATGGAAGGATGTTAATTGAGATGGATGCAGTAAGGAAGAGATGGGCAGAGTATTTCGAAAGATTGTTAAATGTAGAGGAGGAAAGGGTGGCTGAGATTGTGGCAGATGGAAGGGTGCAAGGAATAAATGTGTTGGGAGAGTTGAATGATTCTTTGATCACGAAGGAGGAAGTGGAGAAGGCAGTAAAGGAGATGAAAACAGGGAAAGCTGCAGGTATGGATGGGAGTGCTGTGGAATGCCTGAAAGGTGGTGGAGTGACCATTGTTGACTGGTTAGTAAGATTGTTGAATGTATGTTTTGTGAAAGGTATGGTGCCAATTGACTGGGCAAGTGCTTGTGTGGTCCCGTTGTATAAAGGCAAGGGTGATAAGTATGAATGTACTAGCTTTAGGGGTATAACTCTGTTGAGTGTTGTAGGTAAGGTTTATGGTAGAGTGTTAATTATGAGAGTTAGAGAGGGTACAGAGGGAGTGATTGGTGAAGAGCAGTGTGGCTTTAGGAGAGGGAGGGGATGCGTGGATCAGGTGTTTGCTGTGAGACAAGTGTGTGAAAAGTATTTAGTGAAAGGCAAGGATGTGTTTTGGGCATTCATGGATTTAGAGAAAGCGTATGATAGAATTGATAGGGAGGCTTTGTGGACTGTTTTAAGATTGTATGGACTTGATGGTAGGTTACTAAAAGGGGTGAAAAGTTTTTATGTAAATAGTAGAGCGTGTGTAAGAGTGGGAAATGCTGTGAGTGACTGGTTTCCTGTGAGAGTGGGGCTACGACAGGGATGTGTGATGTCGCCTTGGTTGTTTAATATTTACATGAATGGTGTTGTAAGGGAGGTGAATGCAAGAGTTTTAGGTGGAGGTCTGAGCCCAGTGAATGTTGATGGTGGAGAGTGGAATCTGAAGCAGCTGCTGTTTGCAGATGATACTGCACTGGTGGCTGATTCAGAGGAGAGATTGAGACAGTTGGTAGAGGAGTTTGGAAGGGTGTGTGAAAGGAGGAAATTGAAAGTAAATGAGAATAAGAGTAAAGTGATGAAGTGTACAAGGTTGGTAGATGGTAGGGGGATGAATATAGTTTTGAATGGCGAGTTGCTTGAGGAGGTAGAGTATTTTAAATATCTAGGGTCACATGTTGCTGTGGATGGAAGAATAGATGCAGAAGTGAAGTTTAGAATAAATGAAGTAGGAAAGGTGCTGGGAGGAATTTAAAAAGTGTTTAGATGTCGTTCGCTTAGAATGGATGTAAAGAGAAGGTTGTATGAGGGTGTTGTGGTACCGACTGCATTATATGGGGCTGAAACATGGAATATGGGTGTAGCAGAGAGGAAAAGTTTGAATGTAATGGAGATGAGGTGTCTGAGGAGTATGTATGGAGTGATCCGTATGGATCGAGTGCGAAATGATGAAGTGAGAAGGAGAACTGGAGATGTTCGGGAGATGGCTGGTAGAGTTGAGCAGAGGGTGTTGCGATGGTTTGGGCATATGGAGAGAATGGATAATGAGCGATTGGTGAAAAAGATAACTAGGTCTGATGTGAGAAGTGTAAGGCTGAGAGGAAGACCACGAATAGGATGGATGGACAGTGTGAAGAGAGCACTGGATGCGAGAGGGATGTCTGTTGAGCAAGGAAGAGTGGCTGTGCGTGACAGAAATAAATGGAGAGAAATTGTGAATGAATAAGTGATGACGCAGCCCTGAGGGGATATTCTCCTGCATTTGGTCTGATCAGCTAGTCAGGTCAGGTGCGGGTAAGGGGATGGGTCTGTTATGATGTGGCAGGGGTAAACCAGCTCTGCTGTTGGGCCTTGCTGCGGATGTCACTGATTGCATTGCGCAGTTGACCCTTGTGCGGTGTGGTGCGGTGAGGATCTGTCCGTTCTTCCCTTGGGCCTAAGTTGCGAATGAATGTGTTTGAATGGATGAGTAATTGGGGAGTGTGTCGTCCTGTCTCGGCTACCTCCCTTTCGTTGGGGGAAGCAGCCTAGGTATATAGATAGATAGATAGTGAAAAACCCTCCTGAGGGACCTACACAGTACAGAGGGAGAAAACAGAATAAAATGTAACCTCATCCTCTTGACAAATGTTTTCGTCAATGAACTGTTTCAGATTCAAATTCAAATCCCCCCCCCCCTTTACCCTCCTCTTCAATTCCCTCCCTCTCCTGTATCCCCCCTTAACCAGCTTCTCCCCCCTCTCTTAGTCTGTCACCCCTCCCCCTCTTTTCCTTCCCTCTACTACCCTCCTACACTCTTCCCCCCATCCAATTCTTACTCTTACGACTGGATTATCCCAGTTCAGAAAACGAATGTGTAGGAAAATCCATAATATTTGACGGTAATTATTTATCTACTGTGAGGATAAGAAATGGATACATTTGCACTTTGCTGCCAGACACAACAGCACCGTGGTAGAATATCCACACGATTTGAATATCCATCACGTATTGCAAAGTGATGTAAGACCTGTTGGGTCTGCTTTTCTTTTCCGAATCTTGGGTTTATACCCTTGTTTGAAGTGGCATATAAGGCTTCGTAACACCAACTTTTTAGCGATTTGTTTTATTACACTTTTACATTGTCTTTCATGTTATTTATTGATTTTAAATATTAACATACAGTAGTTTGCATCAGTAGCATACAGAAAGATACGGAAGTTTAAAGTGCTCAATGAATCGTTGTAGAAGACGTGATGCGAAATCTCCAAAGCCACTTAGAGTAGGAGCCTTTATGCGGCTGATACCCTCCCCTCCCCTCACCATTCAACTATAATTAGCCTCCTCCCCCTCCCCATCACCGGTTCCAGTTGTTAGGCACCAAAATACCAGGTGTAAAAGGGCAATCAGCACAGTTCTACCAAAATGCCTGTGGATATTGGAGTCTATGTCTTGGATATATATGTCAATATATCCGTAAATTTTCACAGTTTGGGGGGTACTATATTTGCCAGTAAACAGTTTTCTCTTCCACTAGTCCAGAAATGTTTGATGGCCGCTTTCCATACCATGTACACTATTCGCGGCTGATTGGACTTTGGACTCAGTTATATTCCTCATTATACAGCCATAAAATTTGGGACCTTCTAAGGGAAAACTGAAACCTAGCAAACAGTGGTGACGCACATGCAACCTATAAGCATAAATTCAATCCATTTTCTCCTCCTCATCATCCACACTGTGCAATTCTCACGCTATGTCTACAAACGTCCTGTTAACTCAACGAACCTGTACATAATGTCATGCCGTAATTATTTGTTTATTTGAATCTTCATTTTACTTTTTTACTTTTTCTTTCACGTCCTTCAAATCCGTAGCTTATTAAGTATTATAGAATGTAACTTTTCCTTTCCAGTCATTCCTATGAAATTTCCATGTCATTTTTTCCATGCTGCATGGTGGTCTTCTCACATTTTTCCTAGAGGGTTTGGAGGCGGGGGGAGCCTTCTTACTTTACCATCCTTATCCTTCAGCATGTAGAATTAGATCTTATAGTCATAGTTTAGTCTGTAACAAGCAGCTTCGAAAGGACCACAAGATATGTTGTTGTTTGCATTCCTTTGTATTCCTTTGTATTCCTCCTCATCCTCTTTTTTTTTTTTCTTCCTCTTCTTCCACAATGAAGGTCAGTTGGCAGTTTAACAGCACCATTGTATTAATCGCTTCACAACGATCTATCCGTCTATATAGCTAGGCTGCTTACCCTCAAAAAGGGGGGTGGCCGAGACAGAACGGCACACTTCCAATTCACTCATCCACACACACACATTTACTCGTATCGTAAGCCCAAACGGAGAAGGGATAGATCCTCACCGCACCACACCAAACAAGGATCAACTGCGCAGTGCAGTCAGCGACATCCGCAGCAGGGCCCGACAGCAGAGCTGGTTTACCCCTGTTACATAATAATGCACCCATCCCCTTACCAGCACCTGACCTGAATCAGCTGAGCAGACCAAATGTGGGAAAATATACCCTCGGGGCCATGTTACCATTTTTTCATGCACATTTTCTCTCCTGTCATCCCTATCATGTGCAGCCACACTTCCTTGCTCCACAGACATCCCTCTGACATCTAACGCTCTCTTCACACCGTCCATCCATCCTATTCGTGGTCTTCCTCTCAGCCTTACACCTCTCACATCCAGTCCAGTTATCTTTTTCACCAATCGCGCTTCATCCATTCTCTCCATATGCCCAAACCATCAGAACACTCTCTGTTCAGCTCAGTTAGCCATCTCGCCCATAACTCTAGTTCTCCTTCGCACTTCATCATTTCTCACTCGATCCGTATGCGTCACCCCACACATTCTCCTCAGGCACCTCATCTCCATTACATTCAGACTCTACCTCTCTGCTACACCCATATTCCATGTTTCAACCCCATATAATGCTGTTGGTACCATTACACCCTCATACAGCTTTCTTTTTATATCCATTCCAAGAGAACGACATCTAAAAACTTTTATCATTCCTCCCAGCACCTTTTCTACTTCATTCATTCTAAACTTCACATCTTCATATATTCTTCCATCCACAGCAACCTGTGACCCTAGATACTTAAAATACTCTACCTCCTCAAGCCACTCACCTTTTAAAATTACATTCATCCTCCTACTATCAACCAACCTCGTACTCTTCATCACTTTACCCTTTTTCTCATTTACTTTCAATTTCCTCCTTTGACACATCTTTCCTGACTCCTCTACCAACTGTCTCAATCTCTCCTCCGAGTCAGCCACCAGTGCAATATCATCCGCAAACAGTAGCTGATTCAGATTCCGCTGTCTACCATCAGCGTTTACCAGACTCAAACCTCCACCTAACACTCTCACATTCACCTCCCTTACAACACCATCTATATAAATATGGAACTACCAAGGCGACATTACGCATCCCTGCCGCAGCCCCACTCTCACGGGTAACCAATCACTCACAGTATTTCACACTTTTACAGACGCTCTAATATTTACATAAAACTTTCCACTCCTATTAATAACCTACCAACTAGTCAATACAAACCTAAAACAGTCCACAAAGCCTCCTTATTAATTCTGTCATATGCTTTCTCTAAATCATGAACACCAAAAGCACATTCTTACCTTTCTGCCAAATACTTTTCACACACCTGTCTCACAGCAAACATTTGATCCACGCATCTCCTCCCTCTCCTAAAGCCACACTGCTCATCGCCAGTCACTCCCTCTGTACCCTCTCTAACTCTCTTAATCAGCTCTCTACCATACACCTTACATACAACATTAATAGACCTATACCCCTAAAGCTAGTACATTCATACTTATCACCCTTGCCTTTATACAACGGAATCACACACGCACTTACCAGTCAATCGGCACCATACCGTTCATAAAACACACATTCAGCAATCTTACTAACCACTCAACAATAGTCACTCCATCACCTTTTAATCATTCCACAGCACACCCATCCAAACCTGCAGCTTTCCCTGCTTTCATCTTCTTTACTGCCACCTGCATTTCCTCCATCGTGAACAAAGAATTATTCAACTTTCCCAACTCATTTCTTCCTTGCTTCCTGCCATCTGCCGCAATCTCAGCCTCACTTTCCTCCTCTACATTTAACAATCTTTCAAAATACTCTGCCCATCTCTTCCTTACTACATCCATCTCAACTAACATCCTTCCATTCACAACGATTTTGCCTATATTTTCTTGGTGTCCCTAAACGATTTTTTTTTTTTTTTTTTTTTTAGAGAGAGAGACTTTTCCAATCTACTCATTTTATATCGCCATTTATCAGTTTTTTCGCGACAAGAGATTCATCATTTGCCCCCAAAATTTGTCCAGAGGTAGCCAGAATAAGACACTGAAATACGTCATGAACAGTTGTTGATTCTCCAACCTCCTCTCTAGCAGAGTTCAGTTAACAATGAATAAATTGAATGACGTGTGGCTGCAAGTGAACCTGGTGGAGTACAGGCTAAAGATGATTTCCTCCTACAGTCCACCCTCCTCCTTTGATGGGGGATGTGGAGGGACTTGAGGGAACCGAACAGCGGAGCAGCCTGGCTATATCGGTGCCACCATATGCAGGCGTCCCTCTCCAACGCATTGACGGTAGCTGTATCTCAAAACTTTAGCGATCAAGGTAGTAAAAGAGTAAATGCAGACTATTCCTAAACATTTAGCTAACTGAGATCTCCCATAAGCTCAATAAATCATCTGGGAAAAGCAAAAATACAGCATAGAAAAACGTTCAGTGCTGAAGTGGTTAACTTCTTCACTTCGGTAACATCTTTTTTAGCTTATTCTTGCTTCTTTCAGATGACTTTATCATCTTTGGGAACACCCGTTTTAGTAGAAGTAACAGGAAATTAACATTACGGAACATCTTCATTTGGAAAATTCTCAGCAATGCTGAATTAAATATTCTGGTGGTAGTAAGAATACAGTAACAAATACGTCAACGATTTCAAGTGAGTGAGTAATGATTAACCATTTCAGTACTAGAAGTTTCTAATCATATGATGGTAGCTTGAAAACTGGAAATTTATACCTTGGTGCAGAAAGGGAATATTTCTTAAAAACTTATCTATTCACTATGAAATAATACTCACATAGGTCGGTCTAATTCGTCCATTTAAGACACTGACAACAAAGGGGAAGCATGACCCATATTCTCACATCGTTTACTTCTTAAATGAACCGATCTTCGCTGTCTTAAAATCCTGCAGACGCAAGACCAGTGAGATGAAAATGTAAGATGTAATTTATGAAGTCCTTTAAAATGATGAGAGAGAGAGAGAGAGAGAGAGAGAGAGACTAGAATATATGAGTGGAGTGCAAGAGGAAACTGGGTGAATGAGTTTGAGCTGAGGGAGTTGTGACTGTGGCTGAGAGGCCACAGGAGTTGGTGAAGGCATGAAATAAAACAGACAACTGAAACAGCAAGATGTGGAAAGAAAGAGATTGTGTCAGATGCGAAGGAAATTAACTGACCACAGCGAGGAGAAAGCAAGCTGCGCATGGAGCGTGGAGATAGTGTAAATCAAAGAGAAAAGACCGGTGTTAAGGACGAGGAGAGAGCAAACAGTGAATGGAGAGAGGCAATGGTCTGAGGAGAAATGAGAGAGAGAGAGAGAGAGAGAGAGAGAGAGAGAGAGAGAGAGAGAGAGCGCATGATGATGGAGAGAACTGTAGACTATCACAAGGACTAAGGTGTAAACATTAAAAAACAAGGATGGAGAGAGATGTGTTGCCAGGGCGAAGATGAAATAAGATGAGAACGTAGGAGAGGGAAAACACTGTTTGGAATATAAATATGTTTGCATCTGTGTGGAAGCAGGCAAGAGAGGAAGTGACATGAAGTGAAAATCAGAGAAAGAGTTGTAGAGAGAACGAGGTACAGACCAACTAAAATTAGGGTCGCGTTCAAAATGACTTAAGAGGTTTCGTAGCACATCTTTCTTACCGAGTTATCTTGCACACTACACCTACAAATCCTCTCATATTAATGCTGCATAGTTAATGGATTGCTAACAAGAGGTGCTAAGAATCCTTCTTATTCAACCTAGAATACGGTCGTTAGGAGTTCACAGAGCGGGAGCGGCGTGGATGGAGCTTAGGCGAGGGCGTGGCGAGAGGGACGAAAACGCATCATGCATAATGACACGAGAGACAAAGAACGATTTGTAGGGAGAACGAGATACATGGCAAGGAGAAATCAACTTACAAAGACGAGAACAGAAGAACGGAGCGAAGGTGAGGGCGTGGCGGGCGGGAAGGCTCTGAGTGGCAAGGGAAACAAGTGGGTGATGGTGTGGTGTGAGGAAATGAGTGGCCCCCATGACGTGTTCACAGTTATCTATCCGTCCTGGTATTTTATAGGGAGACAATACCATTAACAATACAGCTACAACACCACAAGACCATCATATCATTGCAACAACCACCAAGTTACTATCACCCTACAGTAACACGATCTTTCTTTCAACAAAACCTGGCCCAGCGCCACCGGATTACAACCAGTACCACAATGATATTATCACCATAACTAGGCCCAAATACCAGTGGCAGAAAAAGACAAAGCTACGGCTCTACAACCTTTCCATGGAGCTTCTTTTTGATTAGCACTACTTTCTAGTACTAATCTTTCTGATACAAGTCAGCACTAAAGAAGGAAAAATGGCAAGCATACAGTAGATCAACTCATGTTAAAATGGGTGTACAGTTACGCTACAACACTACCAATGTACCTGTAACACTACTATACTCATTTTGCATTAACCTAGCGTTTCGTCCCTTTAAAGCGTATATATCATGTAGCTCAGTGACAGAATAAGACAATACCAAGATTCTAAACTCTTTCCATGGAACTTCTTCATGACCATTATTCATTTTAGTATCAAGAGACGATTGAGAGAAAAAGATTTTAGGCCAAGTTGGAGTGAAACAAATATTGTTCTATTGTAACACTACCAGTACCACTACAACACCATCAGTATCCCAGTATTACTAAAATTGCCATATAACTCTACTACTACTAATTAAATACTACCTCTACCACAGTAACAATGCCAGTACCATCAGTCACGCTTGTTCTGCTGCTGCCCACAACACGGTACCTACTGTACAAAAGGCACCGGTGCCAACCCACCCCTGAGTACAATATATTGTATACTGTATTCTTGCAAAGTCTGTCCTTCTCTTTTGTATGTATAATTTCATTCGTACTAAATGTATGAACTCTCTGTCTCAAGTTCTTCGTGCTCCTTTTTGCATCTTGCCAAAAATCCCTCTAACAACTTTACTTCATCCTCCTTTCCCTCCTCTTTTCCTCTTTGATGGCCCTGTCGTAGTCTCCTTTATACCGAAACGGCAAAACTCTTCGTCCATATTTTCTCCTCCAGTTCCACATTGGATTATCCCGTTGCTCTTCCTCCTTCTCCTCCCCACTTCTGACTTTATCATGACTGAAAAAAATTATTTGAGCGATGTGATTTCTGTCCTTACTGGTCTCATTACTGTCAAGACATACGAGTATGAACCTCATGGGACTTCTCCTGTTGTTCACAAGAAATGTCCTTCTGTACTGACACCCTGTGAAGGCAGATTCTTTCGCTTTTGTCGACGTACAACTTTCCTTTTTGGTAGAAGTTTGTTTTCATGTGGCATTTCTCGAAGAAGGGTGATAGTTCCCAGCCCTCAAACTATCGCGTGGATGCTTGAATATCCTGTTTATCAAAAGTTTTAGGGCTTATTGCTAACAAAAATAATGAACACTTTTCTTCCTACAGCCTTTTGTCCGATCGCAAGTATGGGTTTCGCCAGGGATGCTCCATTGATGACCTTTTCACTTTCCTTTCTAACTCTTGGTCATCCTCCTTACGGGGCTTTGGCGAAAGTTTCGCTGTTGCATCTCTAAGACTGTTTATCTAAGAATGGTAAGATTCTTTAAATACCAAACTACTGTCTTACGATTTCTATCCTTCTGTCTGTGCCTTCAGCTCTAACCCTCCTTGGAACACCTGGGTATGACAGACCCGGTCGACATTTTCGATGTTAGTAGATGTCTGGGATTCCTACCCTTCTCAATAGCTTCCTAACTTTTTGTGCCCATGCAGGGTGTAGGGGGGTTACTTTCGTGTGTCTCTCTGTTTTTACTTTATATCACTCAGAAGTTGCATTTCGGGTCTGTGAGACATGTACCTGAGGAGTATAGTGTTTTTGTTCTCCTAGTTTGCAGGTTGCTTCTTTGCAGTGTGGGATCCACTCTTCTCATCATGAAAGACCTCCATTCCTCAGGTTGTGACACAAGCTATGCTCATAGTGTTTTCTTGTATGGCTACTGCCCCCCCCCAAAAAAAAAAAAAATAAAAAAAAAATGAATTTTTTGTCATTTTTAAAAATATGTAAAGTTAAGTAAATCAAAACTTATTTGCATAATTTTGTAATTGATAAGACCTAATAAACTGTCAGATATTCAGGAATTCATTAAATGAAACATGTGAGAAACTACAGCATTTTTATTATGCTGGGTCCGACAGACCCAGGTGTACGTGAGTTGTACACCAACCTGTAGGTGTACCTGAGGAGGGCTAGTTTCCATTCGCGTTGGTCGGTAGCTCCTGTCGCAGACGGCCACTGTTCTTCTTCCAGAGCTAACAGTAGCAGTGTTCCTCAGGGTTCTGTCCTGTCCTCAAAGCTCTTCTTTCCATTCATCAGTGATCTGACCTGCACATCCAACCCTATCCTCTCATACGCTGATGACTCCATCCTTCACCTCTCCATCCACTTCTCACAGCATCCTGTACAGCATGTGCTTCAGCAGTCACAGGTTGAGGCTATTGCACACATTATTTCTGCCACAGCTCATACTTTCATAACATTTTAATCAAAACCTATGTTCATAAATCCTCAACCTGCCAAAATCTTCTACAGGAAGATACTCCAGTAGTCAGCAATATACAAGTCAAACATTGGCCTTCTCTCAATATATTTGGGATTTCGTTCTGTCAGTACAAAGTACGGAAAGATCATATTACCTATGTTCCAAAATCTGTTTCTAAGAGTTACGGCATGCTAAGCCGGCTCTGTGCCCTCATTACGCTCATACAGGTGGTGAATTGCCTTTGCCAGCGTTTTAGTGAATGCAACTATATATCTTATGTACGGGACGTCATTTTAACCTGCGTTATCCCTGCGCAGAAATCGCTGTCGCAATTACTGATAACTTCTTCATACAGGAATAGTTTCAACAAATCACGTACCAAAGAGTGATTTTTGTTTTCTCTAACCAGCCGAAATCTCTAACCCCTTTTAGCTCAGTAGAGGCCAAGTGTATTCAGAATGGAGGGTGGATTTGACTGACAACCAAGCAAACTCATTCCAGCCCTATAACTAAAGGTGATTGAATTTCATATAACCATGACTTAGTGATTCAGTTCTGTCAGATGAAACCAAATTGATGATAGGGATTTTCTATGAGCGATTTTACACCTTAATAAGTTTAGGTTGGTTAGGTCGACTTGTTATGGACTTAATTTGAATTGGCAAAACACGCAAGGGAATATTAACCCTTTCATGATCAAGACAGGTCTTGTAGTTAATTCTCCTTAAGAACTTTGATCATTAACATCATTGTCAGTCTCATGATTTCGAAAACTGTATGATTTTATTAGTTCTAACACCAGACGATTCTGTATAGCTGAAAGGGGTTTATAAGATCCTGAAACTGTTAACGTTCCATACGCAAATATTCGAGGTCTGATCAGAAAGTATGCGACCTTAGGCTCTTAAAAAATATACAGCTAATCTGTTGAGCTAGGTCACTAATCCCCCTCAAAGTAGGGCCCATTTTGACTTGACACACGTTGCCCAGCATTCTTTCCGCTGCCTGAAACATTTTTCAGTGTCGGTTTCCTGCAGGTGCTTCGTCGTATTCATCTTGACCTCTTCTCTCGTCTCAGATCAGGAATACCTCAGAGGAGTTTTGAGCTTGAGGAATAGCAGAATGTTACGCGAAGCCATGTCTGGTACTAAGTAGAGAGCCTGCCAGACCTAAGGAAGCTGTGTTAGGCAAAAAATTCCTACAAAAGTTGAGAAGAATGGACAGGGGCGTTGTCATGGTGCAACTTTCAACTTGCCACTTTCCAAGGGTCTGGCCTCATGCGCTGAACTGAGTCATGAAGACGATGGATAACGTCGAGGTAGTAATGGTTGTTGACAATCTGACCTTGTGGTGCGTTTTTGTGATGCACAACTTACGGAAGTCGAAAAAAAACTGTCAACATGCGAGTGCATTTCACACTGTTGCAGACCTCTCGCTTTTTTTGGCCAAGGCTGCTCTGTATGCTTCCACTGGGATGACTGTACTATACTTTGGTTTCTGGGTCATACCCATACACCCAAGTCTCATCTCCAGTGATAACAATCTTCATAAAATCTGGATCGCGATTTGCACACTCCAACATATCTTCAGCAACATTCATCCAAGAGAAGAGATCATGACGAAGGTAATGAAGCACCTGCAAGATATACCGAAAACCGACTTTGAAAAATGTTTCACGCGATGGAAAGAATCCTGAGCTACGTATGTCAAGTCAGAAGGGGCCTACTTTTGGCAGGATTAGTATCACAGCTCAACAGGATAGCCATTTATGTATTTTATAAATAGCCTAAGGTCGGATACTTTCTGGACAGACCTCATAGCTGTTGAACGATAGGTGTTGCGGGTGTATCATGAAAACTTTAGAGCGTGAAAGTATGAGGCGGTCTCCATTTTTTGACGGTCGTGTGTGGCACACCGGTAACTGTTAGATGTCATCAGTCTGCTACTTCCATTATAAACACTAGTCTGCAATGATACAGAAAAGTTATACGTGTTTCATCATCATCATCATGATCACATGCTTCAGAACTGTCCTAAAACACTGAGGGCTCTTCCACACCGTGTTCACAGTTTTAACGCACTGAGTCCGATGACGGATTCACTCCGCACGCAATGAAAACTATATCTAACCCCTTTTGTTCAAAAAGACGGTCGTACAACCTTATAAATTGTGTGGAAACAACATGAATAAAAAAATACCATGGAAGTGAAGGGATAACTAAGGAATGTCCTTAGTGAGTTCCCCAGACTGAGGGAGAATTGCCTTCTAGCCACAGGTGGTGTTGAGTGAGGTCATGGTTACCTGACACACCACCCAACGTGACCTGACACCTCCCAACATGACACCGCAGATCCCTTGTGTCCATCAAGGCCCAGGAAAAAAAGGAGAAATGTACAAACAATAAAACAGTGATTCCCGAGAGAGAGAGAGAGAGAGAGAGATCAAGGAAAGACGTTAAGTGTAAAAGTATATGATATATGATTAAAGTAGGAAATGTTAAAACTATATGTCATTCGAGAAAAATATATCTTTGCTTGAAATAGCCACACTCCCTGTTCTCTGTATATTACATCTCGTATGCATAATTGATACCATACTGGCTGGTGCAGAAGGATGCCTCACATGGTGGCATCGATAGGAACGAGCGCTGGAAAAGCTCCTTAATCCCCTCCCTCATATATACCGAAAGGAGGATGGTCAATCGTAGACGAAGAAAAGCAAGTTTGGACCGCAGTCCACATGATTCACTTTCAGATGAGCCTGGGCTACTGCTGTATCACGCTAACTCATTGCTTCTCTCCATCAGTATTACTATCAACTAACTTTCTCTCACCTTCAGCAATTCAACATTATTTTATGGGTTAAAATATCAGTTATAGTCTAGTTTCCTCATCTTTTAATGTCTATTAATAACTTTCCTTTGAACCAGCTAGTGCTATCACCGTTCACATTCGTAATTAATGAAATCCAGTTTATAATATAATTTGTCAGAGAGCTTAAGCACACAAGAGAAAAAACAAACGCGAAATTTTTTATAAAATATTTGTAAGGAGAGTGTAAAGGTTACAAGAGGATGGGAAAAAGGCAGAGTACAAGAGAGAAGTGGAGGAATGATTGGGCAAATATGAATTGGAGCAGATGGGGGACGTGGAAGGTGTGTGCAGGATATTTACAGAAGAAGTATGTGCAGCATGTGACGTGGTGTGTAGGATGAAGAGAAGACGGAGGGGTGTGCAAGGAACAGCGTGGTGGAATGAAGAGGTAAGACAGGCTGTGGCACAAAAGAAGAAAGCATACAATGAATGGATGAGAAATAGGGACGTGGAAGAAGTTGAGAGGTGGAAGAAGTTGAGATGCAGAAGAGAGAGTTATATGTAGAAAGAAAGAGAGAGGTGAAAAGATTAGTAAAAGAGAGTAAGAAGAGAGCAGATGAGGAATTTGGAAGGAACTTGAATGTAAAGTGGAGGGACTGTAAGAAAATGTTCTGGAAAGAGGTGAAAAGAGTAAGACAGGGTGGAAGTGAAGTTAGCAGGGGAGTGAAAGATAAAAATAGTAGATTACTAGTGGAGAAGGGAGAAAAAGTGAGCAGATGGAGAGAATAGTTTAAGGAATTGTTGAACATAGAGGATGGAAGTAATGCGAGTATAAGTGGCTGGGGAATGGCTGGGAGGAGGAGGGAGGCAGGAAGACATGAAGAAATCAGTAGGATAGATTTAGTGGAAGCAATGAAGAAAGTTAAATTGGGGAAAGCCCCAGGAATTGATGGAGTGTGTGGTGAAATGTTGAAGTATGGGGGAGAGATAGTAGTAGAATGGATGTGGAAAATGTGCAGATTGGCCTGGGAGGAAGGTAGAGTCCCGGAGGATTGGAAGTCAGGTATAATTATTCCCATGTACAAAGGAAAAAGGGAAAAAGAAGTGTCTGGTAATCATAGGAGCATCTGTCTTCTTAGTATAATAGGAAAAGTGTATGGTAGGATACTTATTGAGAGTTAGAGAAAGAACAGAGGAATTAGTTGGAGAAGAACAGGGAGGCTTTAGGAAGGGAAGAGGTTGTGTAGATCAGATATTCATTCTTAGATCCTTAGTGGAAAAGTTTCTAGAGAAGGGAAAGAAGTTGTACGCAGCTTTCATGGATTTGGAGAAAGCATATGACAGGGAGGTTTTAGGAAGGGAAGAGGTGAGACATGCTGTGGCACAAAAGAAGAAAGCATACAATGAATGGATGAGAAATAGGGGCGTGGAAGAAGTTGAGAGGCGGAAGAGAGAGTTATATGTAGAAAGAAAGAGAGAGGTGAAAAGATTAGTGAGAGAGAGTAAGAAGAGAGCGGGTGAGGAATTTGGAAGGAATTTGAGTGTAAAGTGGAGGGACTGTAAGAAAATGTTCTGGAAAGAGGTGAAAAGAGTAAGACAGGGTGGAAGTGATGTTAGCAGGGGAGTGAAAGATAAAAATGGTAGATTACTAGTGGAGAAGGGAGAAAAAGTGAGCAGATGGAAAAAACATTTTAAGGAACTGTTGAACATAGAGGATGGAAGTAATGCGAGTATAAGTGGCTGGGGATTGGCTGGGAGAAGGAGGGAGGTGGGAAGACATGAAGAAATCAGTAGGATAGAAGTTGTGGAAGCAATGAAGAAAGTTAAATCGGGGAAAGCCCCAGGAATTGATGGAGTGTGTGGTGAAATGCTGAAGCATGGGGGAGAGATAGTAGTAGAATGGATGTGGAAGATGTGCAGATTGGCCTGGGAGGAAGGTAGAGTCCCGGAGGATTAGAAGTCAGGTATAATTATTCCCTTGTACAAAGGAAAAGGGGAAAAAGAAGTGTGTGGTAATCATAGGGGCATTTGTCTTCTTAGTATAATAGGAAAAGTGTATGGTAGGATACTTATTGACAGAGTTAGAGAAAGAACAGAGAAATTCGTTGGAGAAGAACAGGGAGGTTTTAGGAAGGGAAGAGGTTGTGTAGATCACATATTCATTCTTAGATCTTTAGTGGAAAAGTTTCTAGAGAAGGGAAAGAAGTTGTATGCGGCTTTCATGGATTTGGAGAAAGCATATGACAGGGTGGATAGATAAGGATTGTGGAAAGTGTTAAGAATATATGGAGTAGATGGGAAGTTGTTGAATGCTGTGAAGAGTATGTACGATGGTGCGAAGGCTGCAGTGCGTGTGGATGGTGAACTAAGTGAATTTTTCTCTTTGAAAGTTGGATTGAAACAGGGATGTGTCATGACTCCATGGTTGTTCAATCTGTACATAGATGGGGTAATAAAAGAGGTACAAGGTAGGGTAGTGGATGTTGGAGTGGCCCTGGTGAGAGAGGATAGTGTTTGGAAACTCCGTCTACTGTTGTTTGCAGATGATACTGTGTTGTTGAGTTAAGACGAAGGGGAGCTGCAAGGCTTGGTGGATGAGTTTGGGAGAGTGTGTAAGAAACGGAATCTAAAGGTGAATGTAGGGAAGAGTAAAGGGATGATCTCTGAGAGAGGTGAAGTCAGGGAATGTACAGCGAGGTTGGATGGTGAGGAATTGGAAAATGTGAGTACGATTAAGTACTTGGGTAGTGTGATGAGTAAGGATGGAGGTTTGGAGGGTGAAGTGCTTGAAAGGGTACAGCAGGGAAGAAAGGTTGCTGGTTCTTTGAAAGCAGTGATAAGAAACAGGGAAGTGAACATGGAAGTGAAAAAGTTTCTACATGACACTATTGTGATACCAACTCTAACGTATGGAAGTGAAGCTTGGACGTTGGTGGAAGGACACAAGTCAAGAGTGAGAGCAGTTGAAATGAGTTATTTAAGAGGAGCCTGTGGAGTCACATGGAGAGACAGGCTGACAAATGAGAATATAAAGGAGCGTTGAGTGTGGATGTGGATGTGATAGGAAGCGTTAGGAAGAATACACTGAGGTGGTTTGGCCATGTGGAGAGGATGGAGGGTGAAAGACTGACGAAGAGAGTGTATATGAGTGAGGTGGAGGGGGGAAGAGGGAGGGGGAGGCCGAGGATGAGATGGAGGGATGGGGTGGAGAGGTATATGAGAGAGGGGGGTGTGAGTTTGGAGCAGGTTAGTGAAATGGTGGGGGACAGGGCGACTTGGAGGCGATTTGTTTGTGGCCACCCCAAACGGGATTGAGGCGTCTGGCAATAGATAGACAGATATGACAGGGTGGATAGACAAGGACTGTGGAAAGTATTAAGAACATATGGAGTAGATGGGAAATTGTTGAATGCTGTGAAGAGTACGTATGATGGTGCTAAGGCTGCAGTGCGTGTGGATGGTGAGCTGAGTGAATTTTTCTCTTTGAATGTTGGGTTGAAACAGGGATGTGTCATGTCTCCATGGTTGTTCAATCTGTACATGGATGGGGTAATAAAAGAGGTATAAGGTAGGGTTGTGCATGTTGGAGTGGCCCTGGTGAGAGAGGTTAGTGTTTGGAATCTCCCTGTAATGTTGTTTGCAGATGATACTGTGTTGTTGAGTGAAGATGAAGGAGAGCTGCAAGGCTTGGTGGATGAGTTTGGGAGAGTGTTTAAGAAACGGAATCTAAAGGTGAATGTAGGGAAGAGTAAAGGGATGGTCTTTGAGAGAGGTGAAGTCAGTGAATGTACAGCGAGGTTGGATGGTGAGGAATTGGAAAATGTGAGTACGTTTAAGTACTTGGGTAGTGTGATGAGTAAGGATAGAGGTTTGGAGGGTGAAGTGCTTGAAAGGGTACAGCAGGGAAGAAAGGTTGCTGGGTCTTTGAAAGCAGTGATAAGAAGCAGGGAAGTGAGCATGGAAGTGAAAAAGTTACTACATGACACTATTGTGATACCAACTCTAACGTATGGAAGTGAAGCTTGGACGTTGGTGGAAGGACACAAGTCAAGAGTGAGAGCAGTGGAAATGAGTTATTTAAGAGGAGCCTGTGGAGTCACATGGAGAGACAGGCTGACAAATGAGAATATAAAGGAGCGTTGGGTGTGGATGTGGATGTGATAGGAAGCGTTAGGAAGAATACACTGAGGTGGTTTGGCCATGTGGAGAGGATGGAGGGTGAAAGACTGACGAAGAGAGTGTTTGTGAGTGAGATGGAGGGGGAAAGTGGAAGGGGGAGGCCGAGGATGAGATGGAGGGATGGGGTGGAGAGGTATATGAGAGAGAGGGGTGTGAGTTGGAAGCGGGGCAGTGAAATGGCGGGGGACAGGGCGACGTGGAGGCGATTTGTTTGTGGCCACCCCGAACGGGATTAAGGTGTCTGGCAATAGATAGATATATAGATAGTTTTCATGTAGTAAAAGGTTGGGAACAACTGGAATATAATGACACACTCAGACACACACACACACACACACACACACACACACAGGAAAATACAGTGCATTCATTGGGATCCATGCTTTCACAAGTCTTTAGCGGATTATTTATTATCAATCTTATCTATCTGTGTGTCTATCGTTCTGTCTATATATGTCTCAGTCTGTCTCTGTTTGTCTATCTGGCAGTTTGTCTGTCTATTTGTCTGTCTGTGTCTGTCCGTCTGTCTATCTACTTCTGTCTGTTTGTCTCTATCACTGTCTCTACCTGCCTATTTATTTGAATGTCTGTCCCTCTCCGTCTGTCTGTATATCTGCCTGCCTGTGTCTGTCTGTCTAACTGGCTATATATGTCTATGTCCATCTGCCTATCTATCTTTCAGCCTATCTGTTTGTCTACCAACTAATTGCACTACTCGTATGTCTAGCTGTCTGTATTTGTACATCTGTGGATCCATTTCTCTATCAATCGGCTGCAATCCAAATTCAAAATCGTGTTCGTGTACAGGTATGGAGGCAAATTCCGATGGGATTTCATTACGATAAACAACGATCTGTGAATAGTGACTTTGGAAAACAAGTCATGTTGTTTTCTCATACCAACATACGTTGCATGACACTGTGTAAGAGATTCATAATTATTCGATTAAAAGTTGGAGCCAGGTTCTTTTATTGAACTCACATGTTCTTCCACAAAAGAAATTGGATACTGAGTGCTACCATGGCCACGTGTTTGGTCTTTCCTCCCATCAAAGTATAAGCCATGTAATGGACCTCGGTCTTCCTTGCTTTGAATTACAACCTCCTTCCTTTGCTCTCTCCTCTCACGTCTCAGTTTACTCCGATCTATTACGTTAGTGGAATCAGTTTTGCTAACGACCCCAATATCTTGCAATACTGCTGTTGTTACTGAAGCACAAGCTCTATCTGAGATACCATACCTATCACATTCTCTTCCTACAGTTGAAAGGCTTAGACGCAATTGTGATGTACGAGTACTAGGTTCTATATTTTCAGACTTCTGTTTCTTGGATTGTGGAGACCATTCACTGTCATTGCTATCAGTACTTTCATTGTTTTCCTCTGCATCGTCAGTCACAATATGCATAACACTTTGATCACACGTATGAGTCACAAAATATTTTTCCTTGCGCTCTTTCTCAGCCTCCATTCTCATCAGTTTTTGTTTCATTTTATTGGTTGCCTTCTTGTCAATTCCTGTGATCATCATTTTTCTCTCATTTTTTTGATCAGTTAGGAAGTCTCTTTCAGCCTTGGGCAGTTGGCGTTGCTTCTCACACGAACACCCTAGGAAGGTACGGCATTTGCATGCAGCAATATCAAAAAGCTCAGCATTGGTTTTCAGAAAAACTTCCACATGTGTTTTGTAAGAAAGACTGTTTTTTCTATTCACTGGTTGTTTCAATAGTTTCTTATATTTTTCATTACACTTTTTGATTAATTCAACAACTCTTTGATGTGACAAATGTGGGATTGAAGCCTTATCCCAAAGGTTTTCAACTTTGAATGCAACTAAATCAGCAATAGCATTAAACAAAGAATTTTGATCACCATTAGATCTCATTTCATTATTCACATGAAGGCAGTATTTCAGTACATCAATAGCTGTAGGTAACTGAGTTTCTTTTACTATAGCTGAAGTTCCTAGGATAGAGCACCAATGACTAGTTCGAGTTTTAAATGCCATAATGGGACAAGGTACCTGTTCTAGTTCTGTCTGAAAAGGAAAATATGTTTAAATAATTACAAAATTAGTTTACATTACATTGAAGAGACAGTAGATAAAAATGCCTTTTTTCATTCTATTATTTCTATTACACATTTAGTTGTTAAAATATCTTATTTTACACAATAGTTGTTGACAACAGATACCTGGCGCATTTTTTTTTTTTTATGCGAGGAAGAAGGAACCAAAGACCATGAGCCTGCAGTAACAGTTCCCTCCAAGAGAAAAACAAACTACAATAGAGAGCCAAATTCAAGATCCGATCATTTTCAGATGCCTGGACACACTGCGTTTGAAAGATTGGAGATCATAGGCAGCAGGAAATACAGACAGAGGGAGACAGTTCCAGAGCTGACCTGTTGCATAAATGAAAGACTGGGAGTAACGGTTAACTCTTGCATTAGAGAGTTGGACAGAAAAGGGATGAGAGTTTGCTGCCAGCCGGGTGCTACGCGCCCGTCGTAGAGGTGGAGGAATACAAGCAGACAGTTCCGAGGAGCAGTGACCATTAAAGTAGCGATAGAAAAGAGATAAAGATGCAACAGTGCGGCGAAGAGACAGAGGTTGAAGGGAGTCAGTAAGAGGAGAAGAGTTAATGAGACGAAAAGCCTTTGACTCCACCCTATTCAGAAAAGCTGTATGTGGGGAGCCTTCCCACACATGAGTGTTGTACTCCACACAGGGGCGGATAAAACCCCTGTATAGAGTCAACAATTGTGCAAGGGTAAAGAAAGAGCGGAGTCGGCTTAGCACACCTAATCTCTTGGAAGCAGATTTTACAAGAGATGTAATATGATCTTTCCAAGATAAGTCCCGAGTAAATGAAACCCCAATGACGTTCAAGGATGATGCAGGATTAAGCTGAATATTATTAAACATTAGTGGGTATACCTGTGAAAGATTTTGTCGGGTTGATAGGTGTAAGAACTGAGTTTTAGATGCATTAAAGACAACCATATTATTTTTACCCCAGTCAGAGATACGAGCCAAGTCAGACATTAGGTGTGCCATAGCCTCATCCCTTGTTTGTTGAAGTAACTGTTGAGATAGGCATTGCGGGAACCGAATGGAAAGGTGAAGGGTGGAGTCATCAGCGTATGAGTGGATAGGGTTAGATGTACAGCTTAGAAGATCATTGATGAATAAAAGGAAGAGAGTTGGTGATAGGACAGAGCCCTGAGGAACACCACTGTTGATAGATCTAGGAGAAGAACGATGGCCGTCTACAACAGCGGCTATAGAACGACCAGAAAGGAAGCTAGCAATGAAGGCACAGATAGAAGGATAGAAACCGTAGGAGGGCAGTTTGGAAATTAAAGATTTATGCCAGACTCGATC
>NC_136958.1:18132830-18292830 GCF_032717465.1 Coenobita brevimanus
CCTTAGACTTGAACCTATACAGTGCAAGTCCATCTGGAGCGCTTTAACCACTGTCGTAGTTATCTACGAGTATACAGAAATAGTGGGTATAGCTGCCTTACTTTACCTGGCTTTGAAGGTTTTTTAAAACTTCATCTTTAGCGAATTACTATCCATAATGCCCCTTAACATTCGTTTGCATGTTAGTCAAATATTAACCCCTAACCGCCGGCTTACGTGTATAGCCATCATAATTCATTGTGCGAGCACCGCTGGCTGATGGCATATACAGCACTCACCTTCCCGCCACCCTTTGAACCCACAACCATTTTCTATGTTACCCACCCGGTAGGCTGGACTCCCAGGTACCCCCCGGATGAGCGGTTCAGTCTGTACACGGCACTGGTAGCGTGATGAGCAATGTCTTCCTCTTCCTTGTCATTGTCTGATTCCTCAATACCACGTGAATGGCTGACCGCCACATCGAACCCCACGAAAGTTCTGCCCTTGGTGCCAGGGAAAGGGCTAGGTGATAGTGCCATTGGTTGTGCCTTGGATGACATCATGTCCTCATGGACACTTAGTGAGGGCATGTCCTCGGAGGAGAGGAAGAGCTAACATGTGGAGAGTTATTTCTCTTGCCCTCTGACCTCTAGCTGCTCTCAGACACCAGAGAAGGTTCTCAAACTCCTGCAGGAGGAGGGAAGGGCCTTCGACAGTGATGAGTTCACTGAGGAGGAGGAGAAGATAGATGACCCAGTACACCGGGCAGGTGGGCATGGAGCTTGCGGTCATCAGTGAAATAAACACCGAAGAGCTGTCTCTCCTACATGCTCGCTGCCTGCTTGCCAACGTCTCACCCTACAACGATCACCCACACCTCAGCCTAGCACCTCAAGAGCGAATTCACCACAACTGGGCCCTTCGGGAGTGACATTTCCCCAACAAGCCCCACATGGTGATACTCAGCACCGCGCGTCTCCCCAGGCAAGTCCTGCGTCAGGTGAGTCATCACCCAGCAACTCCCTCACCTTCCACATCTCTCCTTCTCTTTCCCCCTCATCCCCTGCCCATGGGCACGCACAAGCGCAGAAAAAAACCTCCTGCACATGGCAGACGACCAGCTCTACCAAGTGTGGGTAGAATCGATACCTTTGTGTAGGAAGATGGAGCAGGTTTTGAGCCATCTGTGCCAGTGTTCAATGAGGAGAGAGCAGGTGTGCAGGAGGATGAGCTTCCCCCCAGGCCCTGGACTATTAGCAGTGTTTTCAGGGTTATTTTCACTACTGCTATCATGCAGTACCTGGTGGAGGAAATAAACTTCCACCAGGCCATGTGTGTGTGGTGGCTGGACATGGCACAGACGGCCAGCTCTACCAAGTGTGGGTAGAATCGATACCTTTGTGTAGGAAGATGGAGCAGGTTTTGAGCCATCTGTGCCAGTGTTCGATGAGGAGAGAGCAGGTGTGCAGGAGGATGAGCTTCCCCCAAGGCCCTGGACTATTAGCAGTGTTTTCAGGGCTATTTTCACTACTGCTATCATGCAGTACCTGGTGGAGGAAATAAACTTCCACCAGGCCATGTGTGTATGGTGGCTGGACAGCATGTACATGCATGACTAGGTACCTGTGGAGGTGGGAGAAATGTTTGTGTGGCTAGCCCTTACCATGTTCATGGCACACGTAATAAAACGTGTGCTCCATGACCACTGATCGATTGATGAACTCGTGGGCACACCTGTCTTCGGTAAGTACATGGCCCGTGACAGGTACCTGGCCATCCTAGGTTTCTTCACTTCAACAGAAATTAAGGGCATGCACCGAATGACAGGTTGTGGAAAATAAGACCAATCCTAACAATGCTCAAGGAGAGATTTGCCAGGGTTTTTGTCCATTTCAGAAAGTGGTAATTGAAGAGTCGCTGGTGTTACTCAGGGGCAGGCTGGCATTTATTCAGTATATGCCGTTGAGGCGTCACTGCTTTGGCCTCAAATTCTTTGTCCTTTGCGACTGCAAAACTGGATATGTGCTAGAAGTGATAGCTTATTCGACAAGATATTGATATACCTAGTGATGATGCTCACGGTTTCTCGGCATCAGTCATGGAAGTCCTCATGGAAAGGATATTCCAACAGGCACCACATTCTGTATACCGAAAACTGCCCTGGCATTGACCAAGTACTTCCTTGACCACGGTACTGGGTCCTGTGGAACTGTTAGGGCAAACATAAAGAATTTCCCAGTATTTCCATCAAATACTAAGAAAGAAGTCCTTCTGACCAAGAAATGTGGCAACATGTTAGCCCTTCTCTGGCATGACAAGAGATGGGTTAACATGTTGTCTACAATACATAAGGGTGTGTTTGTGGAAACTGGAAAAACAGACTATAGGACCAGGGAACCCATGGTAAAGCCAGATGCTGTCAATGATTATAATATCAATGTGCGGCCTCTTGTTAAATCGGACATGCAAACTGGTGAGGTTGATTGCCTACGTGAGTAGGCAATCAACCTCACCAGGTGGTACAGGGAGGCGTTTCACACTTTCTTGATATCACCGTCCTGAACAGTTTCATACTGTTCAAGGAGCTCGTCAGGAAACCTCTCTCTCTACGAGAGTTTGAGAGAGCTTGCACGAGAACTACTTGAAGAATATTCAACTGCCAGGTGACAGGTGCTAGGGGTGGGACAGCGGCTACAGTGGACAGCCTAAGCTGTGCCGAATATTTCCGGTGGCACAGGCTGGTAGAGACTGGCCATACCACAGCAGGTCATCAGGTCTACAGGAGGTGCCACGTCTGTCACACGACCAAACGCCATCCCCCAGCACGAAAAGAGACCTCATACCAGTGTGCAGAGTGTAAGGTCCTCCTATGCCCTAAATGTTTTTCCGAGTATCACTCCGAGCATGACTACTGAGCAGGTGTGTGGGAAAGCGTAATTGGTACAGGAATGGGCACGTATGTGTGTTTTTATAAGTGAAATGTTGGATATTATAAGTGATTTGTAGTAAGTGCTATGATGTGTTTTATAATAAGTTCTTCAGGTGCAGTGCAATAAGTGTTACTCTTTATTGGATAATGGCGAAAAAATTATTGGAAATACCTTGAGTCAGCCTACCAATTACCTGAAAGAAAACCACTTGTGATTGGGCCAGAAAGAAAGTGACCTGGCTGGCTATAACGATATTATTTCACTCAATACTCAGGGAAATTGTACTGAATGTGAACATCAATGTATTTGTGATGTGAAGTACTAATAATGTAAGTTGTGTATTAAATTTATAACATTTTCACGATGCCCCTGACTAGTACAAATCAGGCTGAATTATAGTACAAATAATTACCTCATACTCAACGATACTGCGTGAAACAGCCACATCATTTACTTGTCAAAGTGCAGTTACCCGTAATCGTGATGTCAAGTGCAATTATAAGTGTCCTTGTAAAGGGAAATGAGTTTAACTGGAGGAAGAAGTGTGTACAGAAAAATGAAGGGATAATTCCTTTCCCACACACCTATGAGGCATAGTGACACTAATAAAAGGGCAGAAAACCCTTTGGGGAGCCACATGGACAGGGTGATGACTCATCCTTAGGATGGTGAGTAAGGAAAAGTCGAGGAATGAGTGGAATTTACCATATTCCATGCATGGACACCCGGACAGTGTTACCATCATCATTCCGGTCAGTGCTGCCAATGCTAGCCAGCGAGGCCAAGGCCACAGCCAGTGGCGCACGCTCGGATCCACCCCACCAAATGTGAAAAACCGTTCGTCTTCAGCTCATCCTTACTCATCGACAAGACCACCTAGATACCGGGGGATACCTTCATTGAGAAGGGGAAGAGTTGGTGAGTTATGAGTTTTTATTTGATTCTCTAGCTACTATAGTTTGGCAGATAATAGGATTTGAAGTAAGGATATTCTTGCCAAAAGTTTGAAAATCCCCCGTAAGGAAGAGTGGGCGACGGCCGGAAAACCACGGCAGCAATGGGTTAAATCGATGGAAGTAATACAGAATACACTGTATGCAGAAAGACCAATTGCATTATGCCACTGGGTCGATTAAGCACCTTCAAGATGGAGATCTCGAAACCATCTTAACTGTTTCAGGTTCAAAAGATGTATGGCCATCACGGAAGGCGACTTTTTCTTTCATATTCCCGCACGCTGACCAATTGGAGGTGTGCAAAGTCACGTCAAGTCAGTGCAATAAAATTATTGAAAAATTCGTTACTCAACTATTGGTGCTGCATAGACTTAAATATTTTGGTGCAATATGCAAACTAAATATTTATGGAGGGAATGGTACGAAGCCTCCTATGCATGCGAGAAAACGGGTCTGAAACCGAATAATGAATAATTCTTTTGGTCCTTAGCTTGAATAATGAATAATTTTTTGGTCATTAGCTCGAATAATGAATAATTTTTTGGTCATTAGCTCGCTTTGGTATGTAAATTCTAACATTTTTTTACAGGACTTACATTTTTGTTTTTTGTACGCAGTCTCTTTCCTAGCTTTTTCTCCTCCCCTGTCTGCTCAAACCCTCCTAATCCCTTTACTGTTCCCCAGCCACTTACCTTTTTCGCCTTTTATCATAGCGATGAAGTGCGACGTCTCCATGTTGAGTCATCATTATGACGGGCCACGGGAGCTGTTCAGTTATAAAAACGTCCCTCAGCTCTTTCCCCATTTCCCAAAAGGAGGATGATTTACTGAAAGGGCAAGCTCAGCCTCCAATCCACTGTTGGTTCACGTTTCGTGTAATCCTGGGGTCAGAACAACATAAGCCCATTGCCCTTAACATATCTCACCTCTTTCATAACTCGGAAAAATAAGAAGACTTAGACAACAAAAACCCGTTGCCATTAATTTCTCTCGTCTCTTTCATAACTCGGAAAAATAAGAACACTTAGACAAAGTTCATGAATCCGTTACATATTTATTTACATTATTTTTAGTTTATTTAAGGGATAGATGTTGCCTTCATCACTTATTCACTGAAGTCGTCTTGTTATCATCTGACAAGATCCAAGCCCCTTCAGCTCAGTCTATGGCCAGGCGTGGTCAGATCGGAGGATAAATTCGACTAGTAACCAAGAAGGCTTATTGTTACCTATAACTGAACTAATGGAATTTCACGGAAGTATGACATTCTGTAGTATTTCAGTAGTGCGATACACCTAATTCCGTCAGATGGAAACAAAACCGACTATAGTAGGGGTCCTGTCTATTTAAATAAAATCACCCGGAAATAAGAAGGCACTGCCAAAAAACAAAAACAAAAACAAAAAAGTAATCAGACTGAAGGATTTTACGCCTGTCGACTATACGAGAGTTATAGAGGGAGCCAATCAGTTTCTGCAACTACAGTACTCAACCGCCCTTATAACACGATCCGTAGTTATCGATGTTCTGTCCATGTCCTCAGTTATACTGTTGTTTGAACAGGAACAAGGGGAATCGCCTGACCCCTTCACCCCATTCCCAGATCTCTCCTTAAGTTTCTCAGTTGGAAGTCGTATTTTAGCATGATTGTTTTCATCTAAGGGAACTGGGCCAGAGTAACATTTTGAATACTACATCATGGGCGCATAAGATTTAATGAATATTTGTTACGATGTAGGACCAAATATCCTTGGGTAATTATCAAATCAACCATCCAGTCAAACGTGCTGAAAGAGGTTAAAAATCCTCGTCAACTAAACACCCTATAGTTAGGTATATTCTCAGTATCCCAAGTCGGTTTCATTTAACTTATAAAGAACCTTTGGTAGTGAAGGGCTTATTGAAAAGTATATCTAACCAGGCTAACTTAAAAAAAAAAAAAAAAAAGTCTCCTTAGCTGAATAATGTGGACAAAGTAAAAATTTACCCTCAACCGACGAGACTGCATACCTATGATTTGGATCATATTCTTGGCTTAGGAAGTTTTCTTGCACCTCTTCTTTAAACGATGCATTATACATATGACACTTTGATTACTCTTGTATGTTATTTACGTTCTATCATCACCGCCAGTTTTGCATAAACGTAAATACACAAGAAGTATCACCCAGAGAGTGCAAAACCCGCACGCTTCAGCTGGTCAAAGAGAAAAACGTTTGCTTTTGCCTTACGACATTATTGATCTCAAAATTGAGTTGCTTCATCCCCGCCTGACACCCAAAACTCCTACCTCGAAACTGTTTCGAGGTGACTTTTCCCTGTGAGCTTGATCTTTGGCTTGTTGCCTGATCTTCAGTCATTCATCTTTGCCTGATATGCATCCCATCCAGCAAGTTTGGTCCAGGTCAGATCAGATTTGGTTGAGTTATAGTATCGTACCTTTGACTTTGCCCTATGACTTTGGCCTTAATTGCCCTCAAAGTCGAATCACTTTATCCTTGCCTTGCCATCAGTCCTTCCTCCAGTGTTTGTTTAACTCGGATAAGAAATTTCTTAAGATGACTTAGGCATGTGATTTGGCCTTTAACCAAAGGCTTGCAAAAATAACTTGTCATACTCTTGTAGAGCTCTGAAAACTTCCACTAAGTCTGGTCCACATCGGATGAAAACTTTTTTGAGTAATTTGGTTACACACACACACACACACACACACACACACACACACATACGCGCGGGCCCACACACTTACACAGGCACTCACGCGCGCACGCTCTTATCAAATTATCTTTATTGCCAGTGCTTTCCGTATGAACGCAGTTGTAAGGAAATGTTCTAAAACGCTTCCGTAACTAATGCGGACATGAGCCCTTGAGTTCGAGGTCTCGTTGGTAAAGTCTGAGCTATAGAAATTACTGAAGGTTGTAGCAACCTGAGTAATGGACCAGACAAAGAGAGGGGAGGAGAGATAGAGGGGAGGAGAGATAGGATAAAAGTCACTACATACGGAGACACAGAGAAAAGCAGGCAGACAGACAGACAGAGTGATAAGGATACAGAGACACAGACTGAGACAGACACACATATATACACCCCGTCACAAACACACAAGCTGACATCAGAGATGGAAAACTGAGAGAGAGAGAGAGAGAGAGAGAGAGCGAGGCGGTCCTAGTCCAAGATGGAAAACTGATTTTATCTCAATATCGGTTATTTGATTTGTGGGTCCCAAAAGCGAAGATGTGTTTGTTCTAGTAAAAATCCCATCTAACCACTCACGCATATAACCGCCTTCATCTATCTATCTATCTATCTATCTATCTATCTATCTATATATATATATAAATATATATATATATATATATATATATCACGCATATAACCGCCTTCATCTCTCTCTCTCTCTCTCTCTCTCTCTCTCTCTCTCTCTCTCTCTCTCTCTCTCTCTCTCTATATATATATATATATATATATATATATGTAATCATCTGGTAGGGGCTGCAGCTAACACTGATCAGCTACACCCAGTTGATCCGGATTTTTTCTTATTTTTTCTTTAATATATACTGTACACTGTCTACGTTATTTTTGTCATTTTTATTTCCATGGTTGCTGATGTTGCTGTAAATGTGAATGTTTTATTCTATTTTTTTCTCTCTATGTCTACGACTTGGAACTGTTGCCAGTAGGAGTACCAAGAATGCTCAAGAAGGTTATAAAAAGATGAAAGAGAGAATAGAGGAGTCAGTTTCCATGTAACCTTTTGAAGTTAGTGTAGCTCTCGCACATGTGAAATTAGTTAAGCAGACAGTGTAATTACATGGAAAATAAAGACAACAAACATAAGAAGCCTGTGTTATTACGACGCCTGAGTTGATCTTGTGTACACTAAAAGGCTGACAACTCGAGGAACGATTCACTGGGCGACGTCCTTCCTATATTGAACTGCTGCTGCTGTAACAGTATGGGCCTATAACTATTTTTTTTTCATTCACTTATGAGTGTTGTTTTAATATTTGAATTGTCTTCTGCTTATCTCTCTGTTTAAAACGTGTTGGGAGACAGCTTATTTACTCGGGTGGAGACAAATGTAAGTGAGGGCAATATCCATAGATTACACTGTCTACTCAAGAACCAGCCGGGAGCGAAAGGAAACACGCACACTCCTGGGTGATGACGTCACACTCTCCTTTTCTGCCTCGTGGCCCTCACTCAGGTGATCAGGCTGTCAACATTCATTTTGAGTGCCGTGCCCATTTGAAATTGACATATTATCTACCACCTTTCCACGACTGTTTCCACACATAAGGGGGGGGGAAAATGCCCAATTACTGTTCTGTATATGGATGGTTCTCGTGCCACGCAAAAAGATGAAACGTCACATTCCACAGTTTCCCGAAAAATGAAGATATGAGGAGTCGGGTTCAGCTGTGTGGAAGGTAATATCCCATTAATACTGACAATGCTGTGATATGCAGTTTGCATTTTGAACAGAGTGCCTTTCGGAGAAACTTAAAATACTAACTTCTGAATGTGCCAGTGCCAAAAAAATTAAGTGAGAATCAAGGAAGGATGAGTTCCAGCACTGTTACTGCCATCACCGAAAGGTAAGTCTTAAATGTACTGATTAAATTATATTAAAACAATAAGAGTAGATATGCTACTAATTAGAGATACACAGTAAATCTAGTGTGTAATATATTTGATGTGCAAGATGGATTTATAATATCAGATAGTCTGTAAGACGGTCAGTCAAGGCTAGCATAACACGGTTAACGGTAACATGGTTAGCCTATTACGGTTCAAGATGGTTATTGTGTAAGATGGTCAGGTTAACAGCATATATAGGTTAGTAACATGGTTAGCCTAGAATAGATTTTTATTGTGTAAGACGGTTATGATAGCATAGCATGAGAAGGTTATCGTATGGTTAAACTGGTTAAACTAGTACAGCGTAAAACGATTAGTGTGTAAGATGGTTTGCCTACCACAGCATAAGACGGTTAATCAAATAGTGAATTACTTTAAGATGGTAATTGTGTAAGACGATTAGTGTGAACTGACCCTGTCTGCAATGGTGTTCTTGTCAGACGAAAACGATGAACCAAAGCCAGAGGATATGGACAAGGAAAATATTTCAGACAACCTGGATTTAGAAGTTGAAGGATCAGAAGCAGTTATTGAGGAAGAGGGCCTAGCATATGTAGGTGGATTCTTAGCTCATAAATTTCCTCAATTTGGCTACCTCGGTTCAAAGACACAAACAAAGACATCTGGATTGGTGCAATTAGCAGGGAAAATGAAAAATTTATGAAACCTACCTTGGTATTCCTAGAATAATTGAAAACAATGGAAAGTTGTTTATTTGTCATCATGGAGCTTAAGCCCTGCAACAAGCAGAAGCCACTGCTCTAGGGTTGCCATATCTGAACAGTCAAGATACCGGACGCCTCCGCTGAAAGCCATGCCCCCACCCCCCCAACACAAACTTTGGGTTTTTGGCATTATGAAACCCTCTCTCTCTCTCTCTCTCTCTCTCTCTCTCTCTCTCTATATATATATATATATATATATATATATATATATATATATATATATATATATATATATATATATATATATATATATATATATATATATATATATATATATATATATATATATATATATATATATATATATACTGTATATATATATCATCAACCGTTTGAGTATCTACTACAGGACCGGCCTATCCCGACCGAAGTCGGGACGATACAGTCTACCAAGTGGCTTAGGCTGTCTGGTAGAGATTGTATGTAGGGTGAGAAGTGCATGTAAGTGTAATTGTAGTGTTGGAGTGGCTTTGGATGTTGTGTAGTCTGTGAACCAATGTAATCGGCCTGCGTAAGCCGACTGGGTGCAAGCATACCCCCCCCCCTGGGGATAGGTTTTTTTTTCAAGAATACTCCCCCAGTATCCCTGCTTGTCGTAAAAGGCGACTAAAAGGGTTGGCGGAGGGTTAGTGCCCCTCCCCGGAAAACAACTAATTAAAAAACAAACAATAAGCCTCGGACAAGGACTGACCAAACGATGACGACCAAGGACCGGACAAAGGACATGGCTATTGGAACCTGGAATGTAAGGGGAGCGAATGATGAGGCGAAAGAGAGAGAGATTGTCCAGGTGCTTGAGGGTGCGAAAGTGGATGTATGTGGAATAACTGAAACAAAATGGAGAGGAGAAAATGTGAGAGAATGGGAGTATGGATGGGATATATGTGCAGGAGTAGGTGAGAATGAGAGGGCAAAGGAAGGGGTATGTATAGTTGTGAGTAAAAGATGGAAGAGGAGCATAAGATAGTATGGATCAGTTGGGTCAAGGATTGTGTGGGTAAAGTTGAAAGTTGGAATACAAATGTGGGCGATTGTGTGTGTGTATGTGCCAACGCAAGATCGTGCTAGAAGTGTGAGAGAAGAGTTCTGGACAAATGTAGATGTGTGCATAGATAAGTTTGGAAGGAATGAGAGAGTGTTTTTGATTGGTGATATGAATGGTAAAGTTGGGAATGTGAAGGTGGATGGAATAGTTGGTGAGTGGGGTGTGCCTACTGACATAGATGAGAATGCGAGTGCATTAGTGGACATTTGTGCTGGGAGGGGGTTGGTGATACCCAATACCCTCTTCAGGCATAAAATGATCCACATGTATACATGGCGAGTGATGAGAAGGGTTGGTGGTGAACTGGATGAAAGGAAGGCAATGATTGATTATGTGTGTGTGGATGACAGGATGCGAAGATCTGTAATGGATGCAAGAGTTTATAGAGGTTGGGGGAGTGGACTTTCTGACAACTACTTGGTGGTGGCCAGAATTAGAATTCAAGTAAGATGGAGGAATAGAAGAAGGGAAAGACGAGAAGAAGGAGTAGTTGCAAGGAGAGTGGAAAGGTTACAAGAGGATGAGAAAATGGCAGAGTATAAGAGAGAAGTGGAGGAGCGATTGGGCAAATATGAATTGGAGCAGAAGGGAGACGTGGAAGGTGTGTGTAGGATATTTACAGAAGAAATGTGCAGCATGTGATGTGGTGTGTGGAAGGAAGAGAAGACGGATGAGGGTGCAAGGAACAGCGTGGTGGACTAAAGAGGTGAAACAGGCTGTGGCACAAAAGAAGAAAGCATACAATGAATGGATGAGAAATAGGGGCATGGAAGAAGTTGAGAGGCGGAAGAGAAAGTTATATGTAGAAAGAAAGAGAGAGGTGAAAAGATTAGTAAGAGAGAGTAAGAAGAGAGTGGATGAGGAATTTGGAAGGAATTTGAGTGTAAAGTGGAGGGACTGTAAGAAAATGTTCTGGAAAGAGGTGAAAAGAGTGAGACAGGGTGGAAGTGAAGTTAGCAGGGGAGTGAAAGATAAAAATGGTAGATAACTAGTGGAGAGGGGAGAAAAAGTGAGCAGATGGAGAGAACACTTTAAGGATTTGTTGAATGTAGAGGATGGAAGTAATGCGAGTATAAGTGGCTGGGGAATGGCTGGGAGAAGGAGGGAGGTGAGAAAACAGGAAGAAATCAGTAGGATAGAAGTTGTGGAAGCAATGAAGAAAGTTAAATCAGGGAAAGCCCCAAGAATTGGTGGAGTGTATGGTGAAATGCTGAAGCATGGGGGAAAGATAGTAGAATGGATGTGGAAGATGTGCAGATTGGCCTGGAAGGTAGAGTCCCGGAAGATTGGAAGTCAGGTATAATTATTCCCTTGTACAAAGGAAAAGGGGAAGAATAAGTATGTGATAATCATAGGGGCATTTGTCTTCTTAGTATAATAGGAAAAGTGTATGGTAGGATACTTATTGACAGAGTTAGAGAAAGAACAGAGAAATTAGTTGGAGAAGAACAGGGAGGCTTTAGGAAGGGAAGAGGTTGTGTAGTTCAGATATTCATTCTTAGAACTTTAGTGGAAAAGTTTCTAGAGAAGGGAAAGAAGTTGTATGCGGCTTTCATGGATTTGGAGAAAGCATATGACAGGGTGGATAGACAAGGATTGTGGAAAGTGTTAAGAATATATGGAGTAGATGGGAAGTTGTTGAATGCTGTGAAGAGTATGTACGATGGTGCGAAGGCTGCAGTGCGTGTGGATGGTGAACTAAGTGAATTTTTCTCTTTGAAAGTTGGATTGAAACAGGGATGTGTCATGTCTCCATGGTTGTTCAATCTGTTCATAGATGGGGTAATAAAAGAGGTACAAGGTAGGGTAGTGGATGGTGGAGTGGCCCTGGTGAAAGAGGATAGTGTTTGGAAACTCCGTCTACTGTTGTTTGCAGATGATACTGTGTTGTTGAGTTAAGACGAAGGGGAGCTGCAAGGCTTGGTGGATGAGTTTGGGAGAGTGTGTAAGAAACGGAATCTAAAGGTGAATTTAGGAAAGAGTAAAGTGATGGTCTTTGAGAGAGGTGAAGTCAGTGAATGTACAGCGAGGTTGGATGGTGAGGAATTGGAAAATGTGAGTACGTTTAAGTACTTGGGTAGTGTGATGAGTAAGGATGGAGGTTTGGAGGGTGAAGTGCTTGAAAGGGTACAGCAGGGAAGAAAGGTTGCTGGTTCTTTGAAAGCAGTGATAAGAAACAGGGAAGTGAGCATGGAAGTGAAAAAGTTACTAAATAATAGTATTGTGATACCAACTCTATCGTACGGAAGTGAAGCTTGGACACTGTTGGAAGGACACAAATCAAGAGTGAGAGCAGTGGAAATGAGCTATTTAAGAGGAGCCTGTGGAGTCACATGGAGAGACAGGCTGACAAATGAGGATATAAAGAAGCGTTGTGGTGTTGATGTGGATGTGATAGGATGCGTTATGAGGAACACACTGAGGTGGTTTGGCCATGTGGAGAGGATGGAGGGTGAAAGACTGACGAAGAGAGTGTATGTGAGTGAGGTGGAGGGGGGAAGAGGGAGGGGGAGGCCGAGGATGAGATGGAGGGATGGGGTGGAGAGGTATATGAGAGAGGGAGGTGTGAGTTTGGAGCAGGGCAGTGAAATGGCGGGGGACAGGGCGACTTGGAGGCGATTTGTTTGTGGCCACTCCAAACGGGATTGAGGCATCTGGCAATAGATAGATAGATAGACACTGGTTCAACCACAGCACCCCTTTGTCACGGGGTTTTTAAAGATGATTCAATATTAAAGGATAATTATTCAATAATACTGAGAGCAGGACAGTGAACTGTCTTGCGAAAATCAAGCAATGATTACTTTATACTGGCTTGCTTCGCCGATTCTCTAAGGACGACAATTTATAAACTTTCTCAACAGTACACAGCAGAGACTAATTCCTCACAATTGCTGTTTGTTAGTACTATTAGCCTCTGGAGAAAGTGACTTCACCCCTGACAATCAATAACTGATGCTATTAATGATAACAGATTCTTGCTGATGCATTAACTCCTGGTTGCACAATGGATTTTAGTTAGTAAAAAGGACTGGCCTAAGTACCAGTCATGAATAGCAAAGCGTTTATGCAAGCTAGGAGCTGCAACTAGAATAAGCTTAACATGGAAAATAAAACACGAGTTTACATTACATTAAGCTCGAGAAAAAGAACTGTTAAATTTATTGATTACAAAGAAATAAATTTACGTTACATTTCAAAATGAATTGAAAATATGGAGATCACACTCACTTGCTCACTCAAAAGCTAACTCTTAAACCTAGGAAAAAAACGAAAAGAAATACTGGTCAAAGAGTGGACTAAGTGGATGACTGGGCATCGTTGAGGAAGGACACTGCACTCGCTAAGTCTCTCGCCAATCACACTAGGTGGAAATTCAGGAACTGGACAACGGCGTCACTGCTACGCTCTGGGCCCAACCTGCTTTCACGGTGCTCAAACCTTGACTGACTTCAAATCGTGGGAAAGAGGCGAGTGTTCTGGCCGCATTGCTAACGGCCAGAATAAGCGAAACAAGCCCATAGTAAATCGCTCAGCGGAAGTGCTAATGTCTCACACAAAGACGATCATTTATGACACATTGAAAAATTGCCTGAAAAACACTCCCGACCGGGTGAATACGTAGCAGTTACTCTGAACAATAAACACTGGGATTCCACTAGAGTTTGCGGTTTCCCACCAAATGATGTCATGAGCCGACATGTGACATTACGCCCCATGAAAATCAAATCTTTTTTTCTACAGAAAAAAAAAGATTTCAATATACATACTGTACATATAATTCCTAACTCAGTCACACAAGAGTCACACTGTGGTGTGTGTGTGCTATCCTGCTACAGGAGAAAGTCACAGTCGTCAGTGAGCGAAAAAAAAAACTTGTTTTTACGCTAATAGAAGCAAGCTTGAGGGAAAAACCCTGTGACGACAGTGAAAAATCCTGTACTCAGGTCAAACTGAGCGAAAAGTTCGCTACATTTACATTAATAACTAATTGTTATGTAGCATGATGTATGTAATACATGGTGTAGGTGTGACAGTTGTGGTGTAACTGTACCTATGTGTAAAATTACATAATGCAAATTTATAGTAAATAATGATCACGAGGCAGAAGAGAAGGGGTGGCAGCATGCGACGGGGACGACCAGCTGATCTGCACGGCAATGCTGCACCCGCCAGCTGCACCTGTGAAAGGAATCAAGATGGAGCAACAAAAGTGTCATTTCTCTCTCTCTGCCTAGCAATCAGTACTTATGTCATTATTAACCAGGAAACGTAATTCTTGAATTCACAAATTTCTTAGAACCCTTATAGTTTACTGGTTAACGCTTATTAACTAGGAAACGTGCCAGTTCTTGAATTGCTCAAATCTCTTAGAACGGGCAGTTTACTACTTAACCTAACATTATTAACCAGGAAACATACCAGTTCTTGAATTGCTCAAATCTCTTAGAACGGGCAGTTTACTGGTTGACCTAACTCTACACTTAAAGTTAATGACAGGATGCTGAGAATCGCTACGCAATCTGGGGCAGGTCACGTTTTAACACCCACCGTGGGTGTGAACACTCGTGTGGATATTGTGCATTCTCCGCGAATCCTTAGAGAAGCCCACAGCTCGAGACGTTCCACAAGGTAATTCATACACAGCCTCGGATTGTCTCTGCGGGGTTCTCAAACTTCCCCCTTAACTTATGGTATACATATATATACAAGTCCTGGACGTAACATGTCCTGTGGGACCAACGGGCAAGTCGTCAGCAATTACTGGTACACTTTTAACTGGGAACCATGCTGGTCCTTGGATTACTCAAATCTCTGAGAATGCCTATCTTACGGAACCCAGCATACCACAGTTGCCCGTATTAGGCATTAGTTAGTAGGCGAGACATCGGGTCTGCACCCACTTCACCACTGCCCTCTCTTTCAACTGCTTCAGAGATTATGGGTGTGGGTTCACACGGCGCAGGAAGGATACATCCCTGATTGGTGTTACATGGACACACATTGCAGAAACGCACAAAACTATCTATTTCTCGTCCCATCCCTGGCCAGAAAAAGTCAGCTCGGATACGGTCCTGGGTCTTCCTTTTGCCCATGTGACCTCCTGAGGCTGAACAATGACCCGATTCTAACACTGCTTGGCGGTACTTTGCAGGGACGATGAACTGCAGTTGAACCTCGCCCTTGGGTATTCGTGACTCACAGTACAGCCGTCCTTGTTTGCGAAGGAACTTGGCTTGACCTCCCCGTGAATACCTTATCACTCTACCCTTTTGTTTCTTTCGCACGGCAGCAAGTGTCGGGTCAGAGTGTTGTTCTTGAACAACAACTTGGCTACACATCAGATTCTCCGGCGATTCAATGGTCACAGGGGTGACAGTTTGGAGCCTCAGTCATGGCTTGTGTTACTGCAGCCATAGTCTGAGTAGCATCATCTTCAGTGCAACTATACTTGGCACCAGGAATATTGCCTATGATAAGGTCAAATAAAGGTTCTGGCATTACAACTGCGACTGTCATACCAGTGTAAAATGGAGATGTCACCTGGATATGTGCCTCAGGGAACAATCTCACTGATCCATCAATAAGGTTAGCTTGGATCTGTCGACCTGTGTACTGCTCAGGCCAAACTAGACTCTGCCTGACAGAGCAACCTGAGGACCCATTGTCTCTCACGACCTTCATAGGAATGTCTGCCACAAACCCTGGCTGAACAAGGAAGGTGCTGTCACTTATGGGAGGGCCTGTGGAGGAAGCAGCTAGCCAATGATTAGGCTGCTGAATAAATGATGCGGAAAACATGGTGCCCTGTGAACTAGATACCTGAGGGGTCGTACTCGCTACCTGGGGAGATGGAGCATTGGCTATCTGTGGAGGGGGGTTCCCTGTCACTGTGGGACTAGAGAACTGTGGGGAAGTACCCGTACTGTGAGGGACATGACCACCGTGCTGCTGCTGAGGAATGAAGGCTGCGTTTGCCTCCTGCCTCCTATTCACTTGAGCTGGTGGTGAAAAGGACAGTCCCGACGGTCGGTTGCGTAGCTGATACTGCTGCTGGTTAGGGTACTTGTTTTTTCGCTTCCACTCAGGTTTCTGAGTGTTTTGCCCCTGGTCCTTCCTCTGCGGTTTTGGACCTTGGCCATTATTCTGAGAATGGCCTTGTTGCTGGGGTTCAGTGACTAATTCCTCACAATTGCTGTTTGTTAGTACTGTTAGCCTCTGGAGAAAGTGACTTTACCCCTGACAATCAATAACTGATGCAATTAATGATAACAGATTCTTGCTGATGCATTAACTCCTGGTTGCACAATAGATTTTAATTAATAAAAAGGACTGGCCTAAGTACCAGTTATGAATAGCAAAGCGTTTATGCAAGCTAGGAGCTGCAACTAGAATAAGCTTAATATGGAAAATAAAACACGAGTTTACATTACATTAACCCGCCCCGTCCCGACCACTTTTTGACCACTGGTACCCCCCAATCCCGACCATTTTTCGACCCTTTTTTTTTTTTTTTTTTTGCTAAAACTTTCGCTTTTGGTGAGAAACATCGAAAATTCATAGAGAAATTGCTCACCTGAGGTTTAAAATACTCATTACAGGTAGGAGAGCCTCCTTACCTTACTGGGTTTTCTATCAGGCTGCCACCAAAGAAAACGAGTTCTATGGGAGGATAACTATTTCACACCACTCATAAACGGTATTTATTTATTTACTGTTACGAATTTATATGTAGTACAAGAGTATATTGGTTTTCAAGCAGTAATATAGGCATTATAAGCATTGTTTCACTCACTAATACCTGACCTTTTTTTTGCCACATTACCTGATCATCATTTCTAACTGTTTCTTCCTCTAATGCTATGTAAAGTTTGTCCTCCACATTGTCATTGATTGGGGAATCACTCTGGCCCTGAATTTCGTACCGTGGCATGACATGGCTATACTGGCCAGGTCACTGATAACAGGTGAATTGCTGAGAAAAGGGCATGCAGGGGGGGGAGGAGGTCATGCTGGGTAAGGCATTGTCTCTGCCTGACATCTTGTTGAGGAAGGTGTCCCGTGTATACGTACCAAAAATGACTCGCGAAAATTGAAAATTGTGGAAATTATGAACCTTGCAATTGCAGGACGTTGAAGTACGTCCTCAGGATTAGCTGTGACAAAACGTGAGGACGTGGAAGTACGTCCTCGGGACGGCGCGGGTTAAACTCGAGAAAAAGAACTGTTAAATTTATTGATTACAAAGAAATAAATTTACGTTACATTTCAAAATGAATTGAAAATAAGGATATTGCACTCACTCACTCACTCAAAAGCTAACTCTTAAACCTAGGAAAAAAACGAAAAGAAATACTGGTCAAAGAGGGGACTAAGCGGATGACTGGGCGTCGCTGAGGAAGGACACTGCACTCGCTAAGTCTCTCGCCAATCACACTAGACGGAAATTCAGGAACTGGACAACGGCGGCACTGCTACGCTCTGGGCCCAACCCGCTTTCACGGGGCTCAAACCTTGACTGACAAAATAGTAGGAAAGAGGCAAGTGTTGTGGCTGCATTGCTAACGGCTAGAATGAGCGAAACATGCCCATAATAAATCACTCAGTGGAAGTGCTAATGTCTCGCACAAAGGCGATCATTTATGACACATTGAAAAATTGCCTGAAAAACACTCCCGACCGGGTGAATACGTAGCGGTTAAACTGAACGATAAACACTGGGATTCCACTAGAGTTCGCGGTTTCCCACTAAATGATGTCACGAGCCGACTCGTGACACCCTTGTGTCCGCCAATGCAGTACATGGCCAGGTGAACACTCCCAAAGTTTATTACTCTGGCGGGGTGAGAACCCTGGTTCACCTGTGTACGAAACGCACACTCTTCCACTGTACCACAGAGGCTCCATATATTATATATATATATATATATATATATATATATATATATATATATATATATATATATATATATCAGTGCTACTGTACTGCATCCATTCATCCACCCACCAACCTGAACTTAAGATGAAAGTGACCAGCCTCCTTCCCCCCGTAGTGACATTACGTGAGCAATAAACCCCAACCATCCCTTGGATTGAAACCTGCACAGGCTCAATCCGATTGTAGCGCCTTCTTGAATGTTTTACAATATAATGGAAAACAGGCAAAAGTACAGAATTTGGCAAGATTATGGCTGTAATATGCAACAACACCTTAGATGCAGGATAAGATCATAAGAATAACAAATGCAACAGTGTAAAAATGAAAACTAAGTCAATGATTGTGTGCAATTACCATTTATTTTTATGGCTATAACAGCAATATGAATGAAAAAATAAAATAAAATAAAAGCTCATGGCTGAACAAGAGGAAAAGGCAGGACATTGTAGCTAGCTGCTAGCACTAAACCAGCCAAGTTGGCAGCACGTACCAGGTGACGCAAACAACGAAAGTCACTGTCTGTGTGTCTGTCTGTCTGTCTGTCTATCTCTCTCTTGTCATTACAGAGTTAAATAGTATATTAAATTATTCGAGAAAAAGTGAAGGAAGCTGAAATTCCGGACTTTTCGCGAATTTTTAACATTCCTCCCGGACGAAGATTTTGACACCTAAATGCAGAACATGTCCGGGAAAATCCAGACGTATGGCACCCCAACACTATTTAGAATGTAGCCAGTCAAATTCCTGAATTTGTTTCTCTGCCTAATGGAATTACTTATTTTGTTCGCTGTCGTATGTTTTTTAGAATGTGAGTACTAAATAAAAAAAAAAAATTCATCCAGAAACTTAGCAAACATAATAAGTAAACTCATAATATATAAATAGACTTATAAATATATTGACTGACTGATTGCTTGCTTCCTTGAGAGAGAGAGAGAAAGAGAGAGAGAGAGAGAGAGAGAGAGAGAGAGAGAGAGAGAGACAGACAGACAGACAGACAGACAGAGAGCGAGAGAGAGATTCAATGAACTTTACGCATGACATGAGACAATTTTCTACTCCATATGTTTAAATATGGTCTTTGAGAGAGGTGAAGTCAGTGAATGTACAGTGAGGTAGGATGGTGAGGAAATGGAAAATGAGAGTACGTTTAAGTAGTTGGGGAGTGTGATGAGTAAGGATGGAAGTTTAGAGGGTGAAGTGCTTGAAAGGGTACAACAAGGAAGTAAGGTTGCTTGTCCCTTGACAGCAGTAATAAGAAACAGGGAAGTGAGCATGGAAGTGAAAAAGTTACTACATGACAGTATTGTGATATCAACTCTAACGTATGGAAGCGAAGCTTGGACGCTGTTGGAAGGGCAGAAGTCAAGAGCGAGAGCAGTGGAAATGAGTTATGAGGAGCCTGTGGAGTCACATGGAGAGACAGGCTGACAAATGAGGATATAAAGGAGCGTTGTGGTGTGGATGTGATAGGAAGCGTTAGGAGGAACACACTGAGGTGGTTTGGCCATGAGGAGAGGATGGAGGGTGAGAAACTGATGAGGAGAGTGTATGTGAGTGAGGTGGAGGGGGGGAGAGGGAGGGGGAGGCCGAGGATGATATGGAGGGATGGAGCAGAGAGGTATATGAGAGGGGGGTGTGAGTTGGCAGCAGGGCAGTGAAATGGCGGGGAACAGGGCGATGTGGAGACGATTTGTTTGTGGGTACCCCGTAAGGGATTAAGGCGTCTGGCAATAGATAGATAGATAGATAGATAGATAGATGTTTAAATACTGTTTCAAAAGATTATAGTGATATGAGCAGGCTATGACTACAACCAATACCGTAAAGTACTTGGCTAGAGATTCGCATATTATTTATTTGCATCACTTCTAACATAATATGGAGCACATGTTAACATATGGTAGGAATGATAGATGGAAAAATTTCAGTGTGTAATAAGATAGGCTAAAATATCAGCTGAGACAGGGGAGACGAGAGAGGAGAGTGTGACATCATCCAGGCTAGGACACGTTTTCCTTCTCTCCCGGCCGCCCATGAGTAGACATTGTAATATATGGATACTGAGTGAGGGGATGTATGTTGCTTAGTCGTCACGATTCAGATGCTGCCAGAAATCGTCAAATTGGTACTGGTCACTGGCTCTGGCCAAATCTGCCGAATGGAACGCTGGGAAAACTGTTTTATGTGTACACAGCTGACAGTCCCTTAACCCAGTGTAACGTGATGGCATGGTAAAACGGAAGCTCACTTATCTCTTTGGGAATGATTTTACAAGAGATAGTGACCTACAAGACTCCGAGAGTGCAACACAACTCTCTCCCAATAAAGGATCCAGCAGTAATACAGAGTCTTTAAGAAACATCTGGATTCCTGATGGTATATCTACATGCTTACATCTCACAAGCACAACTACATACAGTATTGTTGGGTTCACTGAGCAAACAATAATTAGCGCTTAATTGATGCTTCAGGCATGTGATGTTTCCTTGTCTTGTATACCCACAAGTCGTTCCTGATCTTCACTGACTTTTTTTTTTTTTTTTTTTTAATGTGACCGACTCTGGGTATAGGTTTCACAGCCTGCTTTCAAGGCCCAGTAGTCCTCCTACGTACCGTACACCTCTACATGTCACCACTTCGGCGCTAACACCCACCGTCCATACTGAATACATGCTAGGGCTGTCTGATACAGGACTGGTGTATTGGTATTAGCGGGGGTATTTTTACGACATGTCGGCGGGTCTTCTGGTAAATGAGTAAAGTCTGATTTTCCTGAATTCAAATCCTTAAACTGTTCCCTGCCCTCAGCGGGATTTGAACCAGGGCCCGTTAGGACTGTAGGCCAACTCTCTACCAACTGAGCTACCGCCTCCCCCAACACATGTGTGCCGTCCATGGATGTGACTGTCTACCTCTCTCAGTATAAATGCTGTATCTTTAGGACACTACTCATGTCTGTCCCCTCTGAACAGCCACCTAATTCTATTCTGATCTGGCCACCCTTATGGTTGTCCTTATATACACTTTCTGGAGTACTCCTTGCCCCTTAATTGTGCTAGATGCCCTGTCCTTGATTCACTTATACTTAAAACTGATGATGCACTCACTAGTTTTCTTTCTCGTGACCTCTTACAAAAAATAATGATGCACTTCTTAGTGATCACTTGCTTAAATTAATGATGCACATACTAGTACTCGCTCTCATAACACCCTTTTCTCACCTCACACCTCACTAAGGATCCTTGATACTCCATAAGAGTCTGGCATGCGTCAAGTACTCTCGCATGTTTTTTTTCCCCTCCTGTTACTCCTCTTTACTTTCTTCTTCTTCTGCAAACTTCCTAGTCTTCCGCCATCTCTACTGTAGGTCTTCTCTGCAGCTTCCCATGCTCCCTGTGCTTTTGTTCTAATTTCTTCACGATGCTTGCACTTGATGGTCCTGGATGCCTCCTTATGTAACCTGCGACACTCCCTGTCGGTAGCAGCAGTGTCCTCTAATCCATATCCTTCTCCATTCCCTTGTTCTTCCTCCGTACCTCCTTTCTGCCAAGGCTCAGGTCCTAGACCAAGACTGACACGTTAATATAGCGAGACTGTGGCATGGGAGCATGGGCTGCCCATTTGCTCAATGGCGTCATAATCCACAGCACTATACGTGTTAGTGATGGCCAGGTTGGGGAGGTTAACATCATCCAGTGGTTGATTATTGCCATCCCACCATATGTAGTGGTAGAAGTGGTGGTTTTGATGGTAGTGGTATTAACTGCAGTAGTAGTAGTAGTAGTAGTAGTGCTGGTAATTGTAGTAGTTGCAGTAGTAGTAGTAATAGTACCGGTAGTATGAGTTGTAATAGTAATAGTTGTTGTTGTGTTGTTGGTTGATGTTACTTCCAGTAGTAGTAGTAACAGTAGCGTCAGCTGTTGTTATCAGCCGCGACAGCGAAGCTGGTACTGTTTTCAGTTTGTCTGTCTCTGTGTCTGTTAGCAAGATAACTTCGCAACCGCTCAAGGTATCATAAAAAAAATTTGCAGGTGTGTAGTAGGGAAAGAAATCGATCACGATTTCGAAGTAGGTGAAAGTAGGTCAAGGTCTGTGTGTCTGTCACCACGATAATTTGCAGCCGCTCAAGACATCATCACAAAATTGTTCAGGTCTGTTATAGGGTGAAAATCTCCTACGAGTACGAAATTGGTGAAAGTAGGTCAAGGAAAAGGTCATATTCCGAGCAGCACTAGATATGAATCGGTTCACGGCTGGTGTGATTCCCTCCCCGTTGGGGGGGGGGCTAGTTATTTTTGTTGGTGGTGTTCTTGGGTGTTACTGGAAGTAGCAGTAGCATTCGTTGTTGATGTTTGGTGTTAATTGCAGTAGTAGCAGTAGTAGTATTCGTTGTTGCTGCTGGTGCTAAACCATTGGTGCCCAGTGTCCTGTATAAAGGACAGAACTGGGCATTTTCAAAATTTAATAAAGAAAGGAACCCAGGGGTAGGGACCTATGAGCTTCGCGACTATGAGCCGATAGGCAGGGGGCAGTACACTTAGTACCCTTCCACCAAAATCTCTTGTGCAGGAACTCTGGGCACCAGTGGGTTAAACACTGGCAAATCTATCAGCTTCTTTAACCCATTGGCGCCCAGTGTTCTGTAAAAAGGACAGAACTGGGTATTTTCAAAATTTAATAAAGAAGGGAAACCCGGGGTAGGGACCTACGAGCTTCGCGATTATGAGCTGATAGGCGGCCGGCAGTACTCTTAGTACCCTTTCGCCATGATCCCTTGTGCGGGAACTCTGGAAACTAATGAGTTAATTCCAGTGGTAGTAGTAGTAGTAGTAGTAGTAGTCTTAGTAGTAGTAGTAGTAGTAGTAGTAGTTGTTGTTGTTGTTGTTGTTGTTGTTGTTCTTCTTCTTCTTCTTCTTCTTCTTCTTGCAGGCTCACCAAATCCTTGTCACAGAAGACTTGCTTCCAATTTAGGATGAAGGAAATCGACCACCAAAGGCAGAAAGACATAAACACACAGATAAGCAAGGAGTGCGAGGCAAGACAAATGGACCAGCTGCAACACATAACTGAACAAAACACCAGACCAGTTTAGAGAGTTGAAATTGCACAGGAGGCTGGGGCATCAAACTAGCTGACAACCCTGCCTATCAAAGCCAAAGGCTTCCACTTCAACAAACAAGAATTTATTGACGCCATAGCCTTGAGATATGGATGGCCAGTGGAGAACCTACCTCAACACTGTGCCTGTGGCACTGCCTTTGATGCAAACCATGGAATGGTTTGCAAGAAGGGAGGCTATGTTTGCATCCGACACCATGAAGAACGCGACCTCACTGCCAAAATGCTACAGGAAATATGCCATGATGTTACAACTGAGCCAGCTCTGCTACCCCTGGACGGCGAGCACTTCACCCACAGGGCAGCAAACACATCAAATGATGCAAGTGTGGATGTCAGTGCTCGAGGTTTCTGGACATGTGGGCAGAGGTCACTCTTCAACATTAAGATATTTGATCCCATGGCAGCATGCCATCGTGAGCTGTCTCTCAAAGCTGCACACAAAGGGAATGAACAAGAAAAATAACGGAAACTATCCAGAAAGGATCCAACATGTGGACCACGGTCGATTCACTCCCCTTATGTTCACATCAGGTGGGAAGGGTCCATAGGCAGTGAGATTCTACTCGAGACTGGTAGAAGTTCTTTCTGAAAAGAAATATCAACCGCAAATTTCTGTTATGGCCTGGATGAGATGTTGACTGTCATTCTCCCTCGTGAAGTCTGCACTCATATGTCTCAGGGGCACAAGATCATCAGGCCTCAGGCCTGTCTCTCTGGCAGGTATGGATTACGAAGCTGTTGTGGTCGAGTCGCATAGACCAGCGACTCCAATAGATTAATGTCTTTATTAACACTGTAATAATACTATATGTAAAATAAAGTAATAAAAATAATAGTAGATGGTCGGTAACCACAGCCGTTGGCGTGTATGGGGCCAGTGGATTGTAATATGAGGGTTAGTGTTACCCTTCACATTACAACTACAGATGGTGAACTATATTAGGAAGGTTGGTTTTGATCTTCATAATATTAATCCCCAATGGATGGAGATGATTTTTCAATAGTAGTAGTAGTAGTAGTAGTAGTAGTAGTAGTTGTTGTTGTTGTTGTTGGGTGTTACTTGCAATAGTAGTAGTAGTTGCTGTAGTTGTGTTTGTTGTTGGGCATCACCTGTAGTAGTAGTTCAGTTCAGTTCAGTTCAGTGTATTTCATAATGCTATTAAATTTCATTAAAAGTACATATGTGTGTCAAATAGTTAATGATGTACTAAAAGCTGATAAAAGGGAAGCCCATTGCTTAAGAACAATTAGTGTGAAAAAATATTTTTAAAAAAGTACGGTAAATTAAAAGCCATAATAAAAACAAGGTCCATGCCTGTCCTCATGCTTCTGTACCAAGCCTAATATTGATGAAATAACATGTAGGTCCTTAAATAATACACTTACATGATAAGTATTTTCGAACAGGTTACGAGCATGAGACATAAAATACTGTATCCATCTATTAAAATACGAATATTACAAATAAAAATAGGGTTAATAGATTTAACTATCGTTTTAAATGTTCTTGCCTGTACAAGAGCTACATGATGCTTTGATGGAAGTTGATTGCAATGGTTTGCAGTTATAAGGCTGTTGGCATAGGTGGGAACACCACACATGCGTTTCAAGGCATTATTACAAGCAATGTTAAAAGTTTTAAAAACTGTAGTGCTAAAAACTTCTTTTGAAGTCCATAAGGCTAGTCCATACTCAAGACAAGAAGAAGAATTAAAAAGAAATAAAAATGATTTAATATTTACAAATTTAAAATCCCTTAAAATACTAGTTAAAGATGAATAAAAACAATTAAATCGAAAGTGTATATCATCACTGTTCATTAAAATCGACTGCAGATAATGCCCTAAATTTTTGTAACTCTCTACAGCTGCAGCTCATCTTCAACTTCACATAGGTTAATGCTTGAAGTTGATACAGATTTACAAGTTATAAATATCATGCATTTGGATTTTTTTTTAATGGTTATTTGATGATCTAGGAGAAGGTCTGCTCATGTCTGACAAAGAATTGGCTAGAAGCACCAGTTCACCAGCATAAACAAGAACACTTAAGGTGACCAAATTTACTGGAGCTAAAAGTGGGACATTGTCGTGTATATATATATATATATATATATATATATATATATATATATATATATATATATATATATATATGTAGTGCCACAAATTTAGTATTTATGTATGTGTTTAGAGGTACTGTAATTTTTAAGTTAGATAGGATGTAACCTGAATATTAGTCTATAAATTCCTATCCTAAGTAGTAATTCATATATTAATGATTAATGTTGGGTTAACTTTATTTTTATATGTATGTATCTCTGTATCTATGCATTGGGTGATGTAATTGTGGATGTTGAGCTATGGGAATTCCTCAGTCTGGTCGAGTAATGAATAACAGATGCGCGCAGCTTGTCCCCTTCTTTATGCGTCGATTGTGGGGCGCCGAGTTTAAACCTTAAACAGAATAATGATGAATATACAATTCTTTCCGTAACCTAGTTGTGAAATGTTTACTATTGAAGCTGCTAGAACTCAAATATGTAACATTAACAGTCAAAAAAGGCCTAAATAATGTCATTTGTGAGGATTTAAAGGTCCCGTTTATCTTAGCCGTCACCAGATGGCATAAGCTACCCCAAAATTCAAAGCGAGATAGTGATAAAATCAGTATCTAAATTAAGTAAGGATTAAATCCCAAATTTTCCCCAGTTCAATCAAAAGTCCTTGCGTCATGGGTACACTGCTAAATAAATTGTAAAGAGAATTGAAACCCACCATATTTCAAAAACACCACCTCATTTGACTTAGCAGTGGTGTCACTAGCGTACCCAAGAAGCCCACTCGAGGCCCAGACGTCGTTTATAATGAACGTTCGTTCAGGTGAGCTGTCCACATTTCTCCTTCCCCCCCCTCTTTTTCTTTGTTTAATCCTTACTTGTCATAGACTATATGAAGTAATATTGTTGAAAGTTTAACGTAGACACTCGAGGCCCAGACGTCGTATATAATGGACGTTCGTTCAGTCCCCAGACACCGGCGACGTCAGTGTGAGCAGAAGGCCTCTTCGTGGTATTGTCCCTAGACAAGAACATACACACCTACACTACCCATGAATTATTATATAAACCAATGTAATTGTAATAGTATTATTGATCTATCAAGTGAATTCTATTTTGTAAATAAGAAATAGAAATTTGAAAGTGACGTAATCTGGTAACAGAAGAGCGAAATCCAAACCATTAACCGTTTTCTTTCTGGTAATTAAGATTAGGAAATTAGGAGCGTGGAAGGGAACTTAGTGACTGTGAGCAATGATGTAATTTTGAAATGAACCTCGAGGCTAAACAAGCCTGAGTGATTATGTATTCTTAGTGATTATACAATGTCTGAATAGTACCTCGAGGCTAAACAAGCCCGAGTGATTACGAGTTCTTAGTGATTAAACATTCTTTTTTTAATTGTACCTCGAGGCTACACAAGCCCGAGTGATTATACATTTTTGGTGATTATGTAGTAATGATGATTATGAACTATAAATAATCCTGAACTGATATTGGATTCTAGAGAATTACATGATGAGAGTATATTATATGGACGAAAATGAACACGAGTAATCATTCTTATTGGTTCGAGGCTATGCCAGCCCGAAAAGATAACCCATGCTCGTAAAAAGGTCCCTGTCTTGAGGCTATTGTCGAGCCCAAGAATAACTGACAAAAAGAAAGTATGGTACAATGACTTCATATATCGCTTGTATGTATCAAATTGTTTTCGCCTGGTAACAATGTTGGAGGAATGATCATCCAAACCATGGTTTTAATGTACAATCTTCTTTCATACTACCAAGGGTCATGTAATTAACAATGTTTTTCTTTGAAAACCAGCATAAAAAATGATTAAAGTATATGTCATTTTCTTTTTTCTTTCTTGGTGTACCTAATCAAGGGAATTATGTCCTCAGGCCTAATTCACTCCTCTTCCAATTCAAGATTCCTTCGCTGAGGAAACGACGACCACCTGTGGTACTGACTAAATCTAAGCTCGGCCAAAAACTACAAACGCTACCACAATATTTCTTAAATTACTATAAACTATTATACTAAGTCGAGTACCACCTGTATTATCCATGGATGAGTTGATCAGTGCCAACAACAGGTAAGATTATAAATATCCGTCATTATCCTGGATGAACAATAACGGTGGGGATAGTAAATTCTTACCGTTACACTGGTGACATCCGGTGGGATAAAAGTTCCCAGCATTATATCTATATATATAACTATATATATATATATATATATATATATATATATATATATATATCTATATATATATATATATATATATCTATATATATATATATATATATCTATATATATATATATAACTATATATATATATATATATATATATATATATATATTATACTGACTTAGGCTAGTGACAGCGACTGATGCTGCGCTGCACCTCACCCTCAGGCTGTTAATCAAACATAATGTCTCAAACGAACTCCGAACATACCGCACGGTACGGTGAATGGGCTGGCCAAAGTTACCAGTTGGTAAGTACAGTATTGTATTACACATTTTATATTAACAAGTCAGTATTTCACTTGCTTTGAATCATGCATAAATCTGCTAATTCATCATCATTTCATAAAATCGGAACATTTTAGTCACAACTAAAACGGCGGGACTCACCATAAGACCACTACACTTTGCTATTCCATGCAGCTTCCTATTTCCATATGGCTCAGGTCATCTAAAATACTGTTATGTCCCCGTCCCACACTGCCACAGGCTTCAACAACTGCAGTTGAGTATAGGAAGGACGTTGCCCAGTGAGTTCTTCCTACGGTCAGCCTTTACGTGTAAACAGGATCAGCTGAGGCATCGTCAATAAACAATGGCTTCTTAAGTTCACTGCCTTTATTTTCCAGATAATTCCACTTTTAATGCTTCCCAACTTCACTTTATTTTTCTCACAAGCACTGGAGCTGTACAAACTTAACTAACTGCAATTACACTTAATGCTTGACAACACTTCACTATTTTCACGAGTACCGATGATATACGAACTTCAATAACACTTCACTGTTTTCTCAAGTACGGAAAATGTACAAACTTCACTACAGTGACACTACACTACACTCAAACTGAACTGAAAACCGACTGCACTCGAACTATTCTTCCACATCCTTATATAAGCTTCCTTGCTTCAACATTCTAGGACGTGCTAGTCCTGTACCTGTCCCTAGCAAACACAGTTACCAACTCGGAGACAACCATAACATGCCAGAGTTTTCTTACATTACATAACACTGTAAATTATTTAGCATACTGACTTAAATTTCAATGCATAATTAACAAGCAATCACATAAATAAAACATTATAAAGAAAAAGAGCACAAAATTTATTGCATAACTTACGAAACAGCTACTCACAAACAGCAGGTAAACTGGCAACTCTGACCCGTACCGGAACCTATGGTAAATGTCGAGAAGCTTCTCGACCACCCAACTGGCAAATCTCGTTTCTTACAGTACCATTTACGTAAAAATTAAAAAGGAAGGGGGAAATATAACACCCGGCCTTGCACCGTGATCTGGATAGTAATATCTGCTATAAAATTTTTGCCAGTGTACATTAGTTTGCTAGTTGATATCTTAAATAATGTCCCAGCATAAATATGACATCTGCAGGGACATTTGTTTCTGAAAGTTTTCTACCCGAAGTGAAATAGTTAACTTGATCAAAGGTTTTACTAAAATGAATGTAAGTGTTAATGGGAGAATTGTTATCACTGGTATATTTCCTTACTATTACCTTCAATATCAACCAAGAATCTGTGGTAAGTGACCGTTTCTCAAAGCCAAACTGTCAACAATTTAAGTGCAATTTCTCTGTTAAAATATCTATAATGTGAAATTCATCATCATCTTCATCATCATCCTGACCTCCTTTCCCACCCTAGGGCAGGGTGAGGAGTAGTAATCTCCAGACAACCCAAATTTGCCCAATCCAAAGTGGCCATGCTTCCATTCGCTCACCATTCAAGCCCTTGGAATCCTGGCTCTGATACGCCAGAACCATTCACCACGTTCGGTAGCTTCACATAAACGTATCCTTTAGAGTCAATCCGGATGCTGTCACGTTAAAAACGGGTGCCAAATCTCTGAGCATGCGCATCTCCTCATAATACTCAATCAGCTCGATCTCTTGTCAGGCCCGTAGCCTTACCGACTTCCAGACCTCTCTTCCTCACACACTCATCCACCATATCCCTCCACCTTCTTCTTGGCCTACCTCGCCTCCTCCCTCCTTCAAATTCGCTCATATATACCTTTTTCACCACTCTGTTGTTATCCATTCTCTCCACATGACCATACCATCTCAGTACACTCTCTTCGATTCTGGTGTCCACAGACTTGTTCACTCAACATCTTTCACGAATCACATTATTTCGTATCCTATCCACTTTCTGTACTCCACACACGTTCCTCAGTAGTCCCATCTCCACTGCTGTCACTCTTGACTTCATTTTCATGCCACACCATAGTCTCACTTATGTTAAAGATGGCACTAACACTCCTTCATGTAAACCTCGTGCAGCTGCAACACTCAAACCCCTGTTTCTTATCAAGGCCTTCATTGCAGCAGCTACTTTCCTTCCTTGTGTCACTCTACTTTCCACTTCTTTTGCACATTGTCCTCTCTTTTTTGTCACTGTACCCAGGTATTTGAACTGTCTCACCAGTTCCAGTCTCTCTCTATTCAATGTGACATTGCACAGGGAGTCATCTTCTCTCTAAATAACCATCACTACTCTTTTCCACATTTACTCTCAAGGTACAGTCGTGGTCATAAGTAATCACCTATCCTCCGGTACCGCGTGCCTCAGAATGGCTCCTTTATGCGCTGCAAGTCACAGTGGAGTAAAAGGGGCTGACAGGGAGGGGTCAGAGAAAGAAGGGAAAGAGGGTGGGGGAACGAGTGTTGATGCCGGGAAGTAGCTAGGGAAGGGAGGGAGGGTAGATAGGGGAGGGAGAATGAATGCGAAGTGGTGATCACATTATTTGTATATTTCCTCTTATTCAGGGCATGATAGGGAGTTAATATTCTGTAAATAATGCTGCATTACACCTTGTATAGCGGCGTCAGATAACAAGCTTTAGATAAGTGCTGATATCAAGTTTTGGCTAGTGAGGATATACTGAAGTGACATCAAACATTAGAGCGGCCGAGCCAGATACTTGTGTTAATCCGTATATTTTGACTTTGGACTCAGAATGGAATCTGAATGGCTCCGACTTCCGTAATGTTTAAGAAAAGTCCTGTCCCCTTACAAGTAATTAATTTTTGGACCTAAATATCATAATGCAACCTTCGACATGGCTGTATCAACAGTAAATATAATAATCCTCTCGGTGAATACTCCCTACAGTATATACAGTCACCATCATGTCAACTATTTTATGGCATCTTAATATGAAAAGGCTATATAAAATAATTGTGCATAATAGGTAAATAAATTTGATGTCTGTGCACATGGGTGAATTTAATAACAATATCTCCCATTAATTGTTAGAAGGAAAATGTAACAAAATCCTACCCAAACTCCCAAACTGTATCTTTGTCAATGTTTACCGACATTGTTCAAGCCAAAACAACCAGGAAAGCCTTAGTAAGTAGTCCAGTGGCATCCTGTCTCAATAACCTAATGCAGTCTTCGCGGCATCGAGGAAACAATGTTATTGATGGTTTGCTAGTTTCGTCTCAACAGCTCTCACTCGTCCTTGGTGTGCTGGAGGAGGCGGGCTCGTGTCCTTTCGTTCTGTGGCTCACACGCGTTGACAATCTGGGCCCACACAGTCTCGATGGCTCTGCACTAATGTTTGATCTGTCACGTCAGTATATTTCTCTCACGAGCCATCCCTTGATTTCACCACCTCCATATCTAAAGCTTATCTGACCCAGCCATACAAGGTGTAATGCAGCATTATCTACTGAATATTATCTTCTTTATATCATGCTCTTAATGAAAGAAAAGAGACAATTAATGTGACCACCATTTCTTATTCATTATTTCTCCCCTACATACCCTCCCTCCCCTCTTTCACTCCATCCCTGCACCCTCACTCGTCCCCCCACCCACCTTCCTTTCTCTCTGGCCCCTCCCTCTCAGCCTCTCTTACTCCACTGTGACTTGCAGCGCATAGAGGAACCAGCCTGAGGTATGGGGTACCGAAGGGTAGGTGATTATTTATGTGCAACGCTCACAGACATCAGCGAAACTCTGCAGTAGTCCACGGAGTTCTTGTCCGTCATTTCCAAGTAGTACTGCATTTTCAGCATACAACAAATTTGAGATAGTCCATCCATCACCATTCATTACCAACGCCATCCCCCTCTCCATTACTCGTGTTTATACTTCTCTCATCACCCGATACATATACACTGTATATTGAACAACCACTGGGACATCACACAACCCTGTCGGACGCCCACACCGATCGTGAACCATTCACTTAGATGCCCATTAATCCTCACACATGCTTCACTACCATCATAAAAACTCATGACGGGCCCTAGCAGCTTACCATCTACACCGTATATGCGCAAAACCTTCCGCAATCCTTCTCTGTCTACTCTGTCGTATGCTTTTTCCAGATCCATGAATCCCATAAACACCTTATAGTCCTTCTCACTAACCTTCTCCACTATGTCTCACTAGAAATATTTGATCCACACATCATCTGCCACTCCTACAGCCACCCTGTTCATCACTCAATGGGACTTTTCATATCTCTATTACTTTCTCTATAATAATTTTTTCCACATACCTTTGCAACCACACTCAATAAATTTAAGCCACGAAAATTCTTGCATTCACTTCACTCACCTTTATTTTTGTACAGGGGTACAATCACAACTTTTTTCCACTCTGCTGGCACAGTTTCATTCACCCATGCCTTCTTACATATATCCAACAACCACTTCATTTCGCTCTCTCCACTAGACTTAATCATCTCTGCATACACCTGATCAACCACATCTGCTTTCCCATTTTTCAGTCGCTTCACAGCTCTCTTCACCTGTGCGAGTGTCACGTTTCCTGGCACTGGATTCCATCTCTGCACACCCCTAAAACCAATCATGTTTACAGTAGCTCTGCTATCTCTCTCTATTCCCATTCGTCAGGCTTTCAAAATATTCTTTCCATCTGGTCCATATTTCATCCCCATGGGTTAATAATTTACCATCTACATCCTTCATACTTTCACATCTCTTTCGGCTTTTACTTCTACATTTCCTCACCTCTTTCCAGAATAACTTCCTATTTTCAGAATAGTTTGCATTCATTTTTCTTCGCTGATCATCATTTACCTGCTCCTTTTTCCCCTTCACTAGTCTCTTTGCGTGCTTCTTGTTCTAAGTATATTCAGTTCTTATTTCATTTGAGCCCCTGTCCTGTAACCACTCTAGCCACTTCTTCCTCTTTTCCTCCATTGCTCTCTTAACCTCTTCATCCCACGCTAACATATGGAAGTGAAACTTAAACCTGATTGGAGGGACAGAAGTCAAGAGTCAGAGCAGTGGAAATGAGTTATTTGAGAGGAGCATGTGGAGTCACATAGAGAGACGGGCTGACAAATGAGGAAGTGAAGAAGCGTTGTGGTGTGGATGTAGATGTGATAGGAAGCGTTAGGAGAAACACACTGAGATGGTTTGGCCATGTGGAGAGGATGGAGAGTGAGAGACTGACGAGGAGAGTGTATGTGAGTGAGGTGGAGGAGGGGAGAGGGAGGGGGAAGCCAAGGATGAGATGGAGGGATGGAATGGAGAGGTATATGAGAGAGGGGGGTGTGAGCTGGGAGCAGGGCAGTGACATGGCGTTGGACAGGGCGACATAGAGGCGATTTGTTTGTGGCCACCCCTTACCGGATTAAGGTGTCTTAAGGTCTGGCAATAGACAGATAAATTATTTCAACTGAACCCCTGTCCTGTAACCACTGTCGCCACGTCTTCCACTTTTGCTCCACTGCTTTCTTAACCTCTTCATCCCACCATGAAACTCAGATATCTTTAAGGCATGAGGCCTGCATAACTGGCCTAAATGTTAAAAAATCGGCACAATTTTTGCTATCTTTGACGATAGTTCTCTGTAAAAGCTTTGGAGGCAGGTAACAATGAGTGTAACATGCATAATAAAAACAAGATAAATTATTAAGGAAAGACTCTGATGCACCTTTTAAAAATGATGCATGAATTCCGTCATTATCTACACCAGTATTTACTCTTGAGATAATATTTTTTATTGTCTCCTTAGAAATCTTTAAATTAATTTTTCTTCTTTCACTGCAGAGCATTTCCTAATTCATTTATAACAGTAGCTTCATGGTTTAAGTCATCAGGCGTATCATTACCCAAAAACTTTTCAGCAAAGATATCTGCTATTTGTGATGGAACACTGGTGCCATCAATCACATTAATCTCTTTCTTACATCCTCTTTTCCTTTTCACTTCCTTCCAAAACTAGTTTTGTTTTTACTAGGAAATTTCTCCATCACAGAAGTTCATATTTCTCTGTTTTCATTTGCTTTACATTGTTTGAGTGCCATTTTGAATTCTTTCCTGCTATTTAACATCTCTTCATATTCATAAGTATCTGTCTTTCTACCTTAACTTAACCATCTCATGTATTTATCTCTGGCAAAACTGTGAAGTTCTTTTCCATTTCTGTTTCATCCTGGTATAATTTTACACATGTTGTTTTTTGCAGTAACATACTTTTGTAAGGTGCTTCAGTAGATCTCTGAATACTATTAATTATCATTTCATGTACTCTATCAGTACGTGCCCAATGACTCCTCTTGTGGCATCCTGTAATTTGACAATGATTAACTGATAGATTTAAAAGCGCCTCATTTTAATATCAGCTTCACTGTTGATGCTGATCAGGTCATGTGGCTTAAGCCTACTCCAGTTCACCTGGGTAAAATCAGCTGTTGGACGGTTAAGAGTAACTATTTTTGCCAGGAGATAAAGTATTATTAATCTATCTATCTATTTCCAGACGCCTTAATCCCATTAGGGGTGGCCACAAAAAAATCGCCTCCATCTCGCCCTGTCCCCCTCCATTTCATTGCCCTGCTCCCAGCTCACACACGCCTCTCTCATATACTGTACCTGTCCACTCCATTCCTCCATCTCATTTGGTCTCCCCCTCCCTCTCCTCCCCTCCACCTCACTCACATACACTCTCCTCGCCAGTCTCTCACTCTCCATCCTCTCCACATGGCCAAACCACCTCAGTGTGTTTCTCCTAACGCTTCCTATCACAGCCACATCCACACACAATGCTCCTTCACTTCCACATTTGTCAGTCTGTCTCTCCATGTGACTCCACATACTCCTCTCAAATAACTCATTCCCACTGCTCTCAAGTTTGACTTCTGTCCCTCCAACAAGGTCCAAGCTTCACTTCCATACGTTAGAGTTGGTATCACAATACTGTCATGTAGTATCTTTTTCACTTCCATATTCACTTCCCTGTTTCTTATCACTGTTTTCAAAGAACCAGCAACTCCTTCTTCCCTGTTGCACCCATTCAAGCACTTTACCCTCTAAACTTCCATCCTTACTCATCACCTACCAAAGTACTTAAACGCAATCGCATTTTCCATTTCCACCTCATCCAGCCTCACTGTACATTCACTGACTTCACTTCTCTCGAAGACCATAACTTTGCTTTTCCCTACATTCACGTTTAGATTCCGTTTCTTACATACTCTCTCAAACTCATCCACCAAGCCTTGTAGCTCCCCTTCGTCTTCACTTAACAACACAGAATCATCTGCAAACAACAGTACAGGGAGTTTCCAGACACTGCCTTCTCTCACTAGGGCCGCTTCAACATCCACTGCCCTACCTTGTATCTCTTTTATAACCCCATCCATATACAGATTGATCAACCATGGGGACATAACACATCCTTGTTTCAGTCCAACCTTCAAATAGAAAAATTCACTCAGTTCACTATCCACACGCACAGCAGCCTTAGCACCCTCATACACACTCTTCATGGTCTTCAACAACTTCCCATCTGCTCCATATATTCTTTATACTTTCCACAATTCTTATGCATCCACCCTGTCATATGCTTTCTCCAAATCCATGAAGGCTGCATACAACTTCTTTCCCTTCTCTAGAAGCTTTTCCACTAAAGATCGGATAATATAAATCTGATCCACACAAACTCTTCCCTTTCTAAAACCTCCCTGTTCTTCCCCAGCTAATTTCTCAGTTATTTCCCTAACTCTGTCAATAAGTATCCCATCATATACTTTTCCTATTACACTAAGAAGACAAATGCCCCTATGATTACCACACACTTCTTTTTCCCCTTTTCCTTTGTACAGGGGAATAATTATACCTGACTTCCTATCCTCCAGGGCTCTACCTTCCTCCCAGGCCAAACTGCACATCTTCCACATCCATTCTACTACTATCTCATCCCCATGCTTCAGCATTTCACCACACACTCCATCAATTCCTGGGGCTTTCCCCATAGTAACTTTCTTCATTGCTTCCACAACTTCCATCCTACTGATTTCTTCCTTTCTTGTCACATCCCTCTTTCTCCCAGCCATTCCCCAGCCACTTATACTTGCATTACTTTCATTCACTATGTTCAACAATTCCTTAAAGTGTTCTCTCTATCTGCTCACTTTTTCTCCCTTCTCCACTAGTAATCTACCATTTTCATCTTTCACTCCCCAGCTAACTTCTTTGGCACCCTGGCTAACTTTCTTTACCTCTTTCCAGAACATTTTCTTACATTCCCTCCACTTTACACTCAAGCTCCTTTCAAATTCCTCGTCCACTCTCTTCTTACCCTCTCTCTCTAATCTTTTCACCTCTCTCTTCCTCTCTACATATAACTCTCTCTTCTATCTCTCGACTTCTTCCACGGCCCTGTTTCACATCCACTCACTATATGCCATTTTCTTTTGTGCCACAGCCTGTCTCACCTCTTCAGTCCACCATGCTGTTTCCTGCACCCAGTTTCGCCTTCTCTTCACCCCACTCACCACCTTATATGCTGCACAGATTTCTTCTGTGAATATCTAGCACACACCCTTCAAGTCCCGCATCTGCTTTAATCTATATTTACCCAATCGCTTCTCCACTTCCCTCTTATATTCTGCCTTTTTTCCAACCTCTTGTAACTTTTCTACCCTCCTTGTATGTACTACTTCCTCCTGTCCTTCCTTTCTTCTATTTCTCCATTTTATTTGGACTTTAATTCTGATCTCCACCAAATGGTGGTCCGAAAGTCCATTCCTGCAACCCCTATATACTCTTGCATCCATTACACACCTTCTCATTCTTTCATTCAGACACCCATAATCAATCACTGCCTTCCGTTCATTCAGTTCACTACCCACCCTTCTCACCACACACCACGTATACCTGTGGATCATTTTGTGGCAAAAGAGGGTATTAGCTAGCACCAACCCCCTCCTGGCACAAATATCCACTAAAGCACTGCCATTCTCATCCATCTCTGCAGGCACACCCCACTCACCAACAACTCCATCCACCTTTGCATCACTTTTCCATTCATATCTCCAATCAAAAACACTCTCTCATTCCTTTCAAACTATTCCATGTATCCATCCACATTTGCCCAGAACTCTTCTCTCACTCTGCTTGCACGATCTTGTTTTGGCTCATACATGCACACAATCGCCCACATTTGTAGTCCAACTTTCAATCATACCCACACAATCATTGAACCAACTGATCCATACTCTCTTATATTCTCCTTCCATCTGTTAATCACAACAACAATACACACTCCTTCTTTTGCCCTCTCATTCTCACCTACTCTTGTACATATACCCCATCCATACTCCCATTCTCTCACATTCTCACCTCACCATTTAGTTTCAGTTAACCCACATAAATCGACTTTGCACCCTCAAGCACCTGGACAATCTCTCTTTCACCTCATCATTTGCATCCCTTACATTCCAGGTAGCTATCTGTACCAAGTCCTTAGTTCGGTCCTTAGTCGTCATCTTTTGGTCAGTCCTGGTCCAAGGCTTCTTGTTCGTATTCTTAGTTAGTTTTTTTCCGGAGAGGGACACTAACCCTCCGCCAACCCACTTGCTGTCACTTAGGGATCACGTGTTGGTTGGTTATAAGGTTCCCACTCAGCGCTGTAAATGCCTTCCTGGTTTACAGGAAATCATTTGGCTTGCCACTCAGTGTTGAGCTACCCTAAAAACAGAGTACCACCACACTAAGTGGGTGGATGATGGGCACCCCCACCTACCACAATACTGAAGTTATAATTAGTGGAAAGTGGTCAGAGTCACTAACAGTAATCATAATGTTAATGTCACTAATTTTAATATTATTATGTTGCATGTCCAGCATATGGTCTTTCTGTATTGACAAAGAATAACCATGGTTCATTAATGTGTATGATGCGTTACGAAGATCAACATCAAAGCGTGTCAGGGAATTACTCCTTATAAAATTATCTAGATATTGCACTGCCCTCCCAGTAAAAGGATCTGCATTATAGTATCCAATAATATATAATCACAAATCTTGTATAACAGACAGTGATCGTAAATATATTTTTTTAAAGTTGAATGCTCCCATGATATACTGCTGACATATACAGTATACCATATTAACACAGGCAATATTAAATCCAAAAATGTTAACAGTGATCACGATCATGTTCTCCAAAATTGTTTTTTGTTAATTTGAAACTGGAATTTTTTTTCCATAAAACCCCTAATCATCTTTCAGGCCAACCAGCCATGGAAGCCGTTTTTTTTTTTTTTTTTTTTTTTTCAGGAAACATTGCACCAACACCTGTAATGTCCTACTTTTCACCAATATAATCCAAAAGATCTAACTTTTCTTTTGTTATAAAAGCTTCCTGCAGAAATATGTTATTGATGTTAGCATAACTCAGCACTCCTATGACATCAATATTCTTCCTTAATAAGCAGCAGTTAAAAGAGCAGATTTTAAAAGAATTGAATATCATAGTAAAAAATAAACAGTAAAAGTACAAAACAAAAAGTAGAATGAAACCTACAAACATACATTAATGAAAATCTATACCATGTATAATGAAGATCAGTGTTAATTAATATTGCTTGTCTGATCAGATGTGTTGTAAAATTTATCCATAGCAATATCCTCAGGCCACAGCTCAGAATTAAACAGTTTTTCTCTGTCTGCTAGTTTTACATTAATCTTGAAGGCTTTAACCCGCCCCGTCCCGACTGATTTTCCACCACTGACTCCCCCCAATCCTGACCAATTTTGGAAAAAAGAAAAAAAGGCTCAAACCTCCGCTTTTGGTGAGAAACATCGAAAATTCATAGAGAAATCGCTCACCTTGGGTTTAAAATACTGAATACAGGTAGCAATACCCCTTACCTAACTGGGTTTTCTATCAGGCTGGCTCCAAAGAAAACGAGTTCAATGGGAGGGTAACTATTCCACACCACTCATAAACAGTATTTATTTATTTATTTGGTAAGAATTTATACGTAGTATGAGATTATATTGGCTTTCACACAGTAATATAGGCAGTATAAGCAAACACATCAGCATACCTGACCTTTTTTGGTGACATTACCTGATCATCATTTCTGACTGTTTCTTCCTCTAATGCTACATAAACTTTGTCCTCCACATTGTCATCGGTTGGGGAATCACTCTGGCCTTGAATTTCGTACCATGGCATGACATGTCTTTACTGGCCAGGTCACTGGTAACAGGTGAAATGCCGAGACAATGGTGTGCGGGGGGGCGAGGTCATGTGGGGTAAGGTATTGTCCCTGCCTGGCATCTTGTAGAGGAAGGTGTCCTGTGTATACGTACCAAAAATCATGCACGAAATTTGAAAAATGTGCAAATGACAGACCTTGCAATTGCAGCATCTTTATGTACGTCAACAAGATACACAGTGACAAAATGTTCGGACGTATATATATGTCAACAGGACGCGGCGGGTTAAAACTTGAAGACCTAATTTCAACTTCATCAATTAAACATGTTCTTACATCAAAAACTTCTTTTATATAGTCCTTTATGCAAGAGGCATCAATTTTTTTTGAAACTGTACTTACAACCACATCAACAAATTTTATTGCCACTCTCAAGGTATTACCATCACATCTCTGGGAACTCATAACTACAGGATTTCGGGATTTCATCGCATTGTCTTTCCAATTGACTTTCCATAACTGCTGAGGTGTCTAACCATCATCTGGCATGGCATGGCCTCTGCTGTTTGTAATGTGCAGTCACTGAGGGTATATTCCAGTGGAAGAAGCATTTGGTAGGAACTTGCTAATAGCACCTGTGCTGCTGTCCGTAACGGGCGGTGCTGGGCTACCACACATCACTACTCTCCCAATTTTGTTGTTACCCAACTGACATATCTCATCGGTTCATGACTGTGGTCATATTCTTTTTCTTCTTCAAGTTGTTCTGTTGATGATCTTGTATTAGTGAGTGCAGAAGCTGTAGGCACCTGGACAGCATCACTTATATCTGAGATGTTATGATCTACCTGATGCCCATTCATCCCTGTGCTTTCTGCTACCGGTTGAGTATAAGCCTTCCTCACATCTTCATTTTCCCTGCTAACGATCATTTTGTGAGGTTTTATGACAGTTTGTCACTGGGGCACCCTCACTGAACCGAAATCTTCAAAAACAGATACTCTAGATCATGAGCACTCATATCTCGAGTTACCTTCTCCATGCCATTTATTGCACTTTGATTTTTTTTTTTTTTTTTTAACCAGCTGCAATAACGAAGCTGCTATTGTTTTCACTTTTTCCGTGTGTGTGTGTGTGTGTGTGTGTGTGTGTGTGTGTGTGTGTGTGTGTGTGTGTGTGCACGATAATTTCGCAACCACTCAAGATATCATCATACAATTTTGCAGGTGTGTATCAGGGAAAAAATGCGATCGCGATTTCGAAATTGATGAAAGTAGATCAAGGTCTGTGTGTCTGTTACCATGATAACTTCACAACCACTTGAGATATCATCACAAAATATTACCAAGGTGTGTAGTAGGGATGAAAATCTTCTATGGGTATTGTTTTCAGTTTGTCTGTCTATGTGTGTGTCTGTGTGTCTGTTAGCAAGATAATTTCGCAACCGCGAAAGCTATCATCACAAAATTTTTCAGGTGTGTAGTAGGGATGAAACTCTCCTACTCGTTCGAAATTGGAGAAAGTAGGTCAAGGTCAAGGTCATATTCCGAGCCGCGCTAGATATGTATCAGCTTGCGACTTGTGTGATTCCTCCCTTGGGGTGGTCTCTAGTTGTTTTTGTTGGTGGTGTCCTTGGGTGTTATTTGAAGTAGCAGTAGTATTCGTTGTTGTTATTTGGTGTTAACTGCAGTAGTAGTAGTAGTATTTGTTGTTGCTGTTGGGTGTTAACTGCAATAGTAGTAGTAGTAGAAGAAGACGAAGAAGTAGCAGTAGTAGTAGTAGTAGTAGTAGTTGTTGTTGTTGTTGGGTGGCCAGCTGTAGTGACAATTTCCGTTTTTATATAATGCATTTTTGGAGAAATTTCATTGATTCTACTCATGTGGTCAGCTAATGTTTTCAGCACTGGCCCAGAACATTTCTTGTCCTAATGGTGGAATTCGTTTATGAGAATAAGTCACAAACCTGATTTTCGATTTTGATGTTAACAGTTCTTCATACATATCAATTAAATCACGGAGGTCACTGCGTTTTTTTATCAGGGCCTCTTCTCTATGTAATGCCTTTCTATAGATAGTTACACAAAGTTTCTTTACCCTTTTTTATATCTTCACCAGAATAGAATGATAAGGCAACTTTACTGAGAGTAGTAGTAGTATTTGTGGCGGTGGTAGTAGTAGTAGTAGTAGTAGTAGAAGTAGTAGTAGCAGTGGCAGCAGCAGCAGCAGCAGCAGCAGCAGTAGTAGTAGTATTAGTAGTAGTAGTAGTATTTGTTGTTATTGTTGTTGTTGTTGTTGTTGTTCTTCTTCTTCTTCTTCTTCTTTTTCTTTTCTTCTTCTTCTTCTTCTTCTTCGTCTTCTTCTTCTTCTTTTTCTTTTCTTCTTCTTCTTCTTCTTCTTCTTTTTCTTTTCTTCTTCTTCTTCTTTTCTTTTCTTCTTCTTCTTCTTCTTTTCTTCTTCTTCTTCTTCTTTTTCTTCTTCTTCTTCTTCTTCTTCTTCCATCCAACCACACACAAGGGCCTTTCCAATATGTCCGCCAGTTTCTTCCCTAACGTACCATGTCAGAGGATCATCTATTGCAAGAGTCACATACTAAGTCTCTCTCAGCTTAGGAACAGGAGCCACCAGAAGGAAGTGAAAAGTAGTGGTGATACAATAGGCGATCTCCTGTCCGTGAATGCATATCGATGAAAATTTCTCCAAGAATCCCCTGCCAGCACTGTGCCCTGCCTTCCATATTTATTTTTTCCGGAACGTTGGAAAAAAGTATTCCACCTAAAAGGCCTTTGTTTTGCTCTTCATATTGCTATCACAAAGATACATTTCCTGTAGCTACTTCCATCGCCACAAGCATCAGGGAAGAGTCGACAAACTTTTGCTTATGATTGTTCGTCTGATTCCATGCACTTTGCGGAGATGACTCCATCCTTCACTTTTCCAACAATTACTACAATACCCACGCCGCGAGACTACGGAAAACTACTTATTTTCGTTTTATTTATGACTGGGGTAAAACAAGGTTTTAAAATTAACTTTCAACCCTTATGACTTGTTCTCAGCTGAAAGAAATCGTCTTCGAATAGCTGAAATAGCATACTAAAATTAGGTCGACTATATTTCGGTTAAGAGTGACAGCATTAACACTTAGGCTTAACTGACTTCTTCTTAGTTTAATAAAATCGTCTGAGATTAGCTGATATAAATAATATGTTTCTACATTTCACGATTTCCCACGAAACTGTACTCTTGGGTTCACCAGCAACAACTCCATCCTTTGTCCATCAATATTATCAGCGTCTTTCTTTCTCCTTATTTATACATAAGGGATTACGAGTACATTATTGTTATTGCATATCAGCTTCTTCATGGCAGGGTGTACTTAACCGGCTTTTCACCCTCCGTAGTCCTTCATGCTTTATGAATCTGTACCAAAGGGGAGGAAGGTGAGGGATAGTTGAATAACCGGATAGTGGAACGGCTTAGTTGTATCGGTGCCATCACCTGAAGGCATCCCCCTCCAGCACCGGAATAAAGTGCATATTACGAAATCAGGGTGAACCAGTTAAAGATGGACACGCAACACTTGTCTATTATACTAAACCTGAGTTTTATTACTTTTTTTTTTTCTCTGGTCTCCAGTACAGTAACCTGCATTTTCTGTCTTTTATGGATATAACATGTCAGAGAAGGAATTCCTTAGTAATTTTCTTCACCTTCATACAACCCCTACTCTTCCGTGATCTCAAACGGGCTGATGACCAAGACTCACAACCGAATATTTGTACACTGCGATCAGATTCCCCGAAGTTTGAGTTCAGTAAGCACTGTATATTCTGTGGACAACCTGCAAAGTATGCTGGCCGGAAGAGGGGATTCGATGTTCTTCAGGTCAGAACTAAAGTTTTCTCAGAAACTCTCTCCAAACTGTGTGAGGAACGCAAGGATGAATGGTCTGAAACGGTTGTTGGTAGACTTTCCTATGCACAGGACTTGTTTGCAGCCGATGCTGTATACCACCAATCATGTAGCGTCAACTTCAGGACGAGCAAATAGATTCCTCAGTACAGCACTGGTGGACAATTTGGGAGCAAGAAACCCAAACCCAGAAGACCGGGCAGACCAGAGGATTCCCTTCAAGCTGAGGCCTTTAGCAAAGATGCAGACTTTCTTGTAAAAAACGATGATGAACAACTAACAATAGGTGATCTTTTGGACAGAATGAGGGAATACCTTCATGGATCTAATGTGGAATCATACAGTGCCAAGCAGACTAAGAGGAAAATCATGGACACCTTTGGTGATGCCTTATCATAACTGTACTAATGGTAGATCAAATGCAGTGACATTTCGCAGAACTGTAGAATCAATTCTGTATGATTTCTATATAAATCCAAAAGTGACATTTCTGACAATGACAAGCAGCTGATTGTGGAAACAGCAGCAAAGCTTATTCGAAGTGAGATTAGAGCTCAAGAGGTGAGTTCTGATTTCTACCCAAGTCCAGATCAGATTCAGTCATCAGAGTCGATTTCCTTCCCGACTTACATGAACTCTTTCTCCGTGAATTATTTGTTCGAAATGACATTGAAACAAAACTGGCATATACTGGGCAAGCAATCATGCAGACTACCAGACCAAGGGTGCTACTTGCACATTACAACTCGGACTCGGTTTGTGGAGTAGACTGTAGCACCAGTCGAGCAGGGCAGTACTCCCGAGGTGGATGGAAAGCTGATGACAGGGAGTGCTGGAGCTCCCGTTTCATCAGCCCTCAGGACTAGTTCCTGACCATCCCCCTTTGCTGAACTTTTTCAGTGTCTCAGTTACACAGAGAGTAGGCCAGCATGCTCTCCAGTACAAATTTCTCTAACTATCTTCACCAAACTACATTCACAGTACACACTACACTTCCTATTCAAAATTTACCTAAAATGGCGTCGTTATATCAAGCCTCGGAGTCCCCAGGGGGGGGGACCATAAATGCCCCCACTATCTGCCCCTCTCCCGATGACGACTCAAGGTGCCTGGAACCACTGTCTGACTCTCTTCTTCTTCATTTCTGCAACATTCGCGGCCTTTCCTCTAACTTTCGCTCTGTTGAGCACCACCTCTCCTCCTCTAAACCTCACCTTCTTTTTCTAACGGAGACTCAGCTGTCTGAGGCAACTGACAGCAAACCCTTTTCTGTATCCTCCTACTTTCTCTATACTCATTTCAAAGCCAAAGGTGGCTGTTGTGTATATATACGCAACGACTTATCTTGCTCTCGTGTTCCTGAACTTGATTCTTCTGAATTCTCCACACTCTGGCTTCGGCTTTCCTGTCATTCTCTGACTAAATATATCTGTGCTGTTTACTTATCCCCTAATTCTACTGACTATCAAAAATTCTTCGACTATCTTACTTCTACGATGGAACACATTCTATCCATTTCTCCTTTCTCTGAAATCTCCATTCTTGGAGATTTCAATGTTCACCACCACCTTTGGCTCTCCTCTCCTTTCACGGATCCACCTGGTGAACAAGCCTACATCTTTTCTATCCTTAATGACCTAGAGCAGCTTGTACAGCACCCTACCCGTATCCCTGACCGCCTTGGAGAGAGCTCCAACATACTTGACCTCTTCCTCACAACGAATCCTTCTGCTTACTCTGTTAATCTTTTCTCTCCGTTGGGCTCCTCCGATCACAACCTTATTACCTTAACCTGTCCTATCACTCCGGTACGGCCTGTGGACCCTCCAAGGAAACGTCGTCTGTGGCATTTTGGAGCCGCAGACTGGGAGGCCCTCAGGCAGTACTACTTTGATTTTCCCTGGAATGATTATTGCTTCCATGGCCGTGAGCCATCTGAGTGTGCCTTGCGCATTACGGAGGTTATTCTCTCGGGCATGGAAGCATACATTCCTTTCTCATATCCTTTGACTAACGCAAGAAAGCCTTGGTTTAATCACGCTTGTTCTAATGCTGTCCGCAACAAGGAGAGGGCCTACAAAAGGTACCGGAGCCAACCCACCCCTGAATCACATCATCTTTACGTTTCTGCCCGGAATCGTGCTAAGTCTGTTCTTCTCTCTACTAAAAATAATTTCATCCATACTAAATGCTCTCAACTCTCCAACTCGAATTCTTCCCGCTCCTTCTGGCATCTTGCCAAAAATCTTTCTAACAACTTTACCTCATCATCCTTCCCTCCTCTTTTCTACTCTGATGGTTCTGTAGCTATTTCTTCTACTGATAAAGCAGATCTCTTCGCACAGACTTTCTCCTCCAATTCTACCTTAGACGATTCCGGTGCTGTTCCTCCATCACTTCCCCCTCTGACTTCCTCATGGCTGACATTAAAATTTCTTCAGTTGATGTATTTTCTGCCATCACTGGCCTCAGTACTAACAAGGCATATGGGCCTGATGGGGTCCCTCCTGTTGTTCTCAAGAACTGTGCTTCTGTGCTTACACCCTGCCTAGGCAAACTCTTTCGTCTTTGTCTGTCAACTTGTACCTTTCCTTCTTGCTGGAAGTTTGCTCTCATTCAGCCAGTCCCAAAGAAGGGTGACCACTCCCAACCCTCCAACTATCGTCCAATTGCTTTAACGTCCTGTATTTCAAAAGTTTTCGAGTCAATTCTTAATAGAAAAATTTTAAGGCATCTTTCCTATCACAACCTTCTTTCCGATCGTCAGTATGGGTTCCGTCAGGGACGCTCCACTGGCGATCTTCTCACCTACCTTTCAGACTCCTGGTCATCCTCCTTTCGGGACTTTGGCGAAAGCTTTGCCATTGCACTTGACATCTCAAAGGCTTTCGATCGAGTCTGGCATAAATCTTTAATTTCCAAACTGCCCTCCTACGGTTTCTATCCTTCTATCTGTGCCTTCATCGCTAGCTTCCTTTCTGGTCGTTCTATAGCCGCTGTTGTAGACGGCCATCGTTCTTCTCCTAGATCTATCAACAGTGGTGTTCCTCAGGGCTCTGTCCTATCACCAACTCTCTTCCTTTTATTCATCAATGATCTTCTAAGCTGTACATCTAACCATATCCACTCATACGCTGATGACTCCACCCTTCACCTTTCCATTCGGTTCCCGCAACGCCCATCTCAACAGTTACTTCAACAAACAAGGGATGAGGCTATGGCACACCTAATGTCTGACTTGGCTCGTATCTCTGACTGGGGTAAAAATAATATGGTTGTTTTTAATGCATCTAAGACTCAGTTCTTACACCTATCAACCCGACAAAATCTTCCACAGGTATACCCACTAATGTTTAATAATATTCAGCTTAATCCTGCATCATCCTTGAACATGCTTGGGGTTTCATTTACTCGGGACTTATCTTGGAAAGATCATATTACATCTCTTGTAAAATCTGCTTCCAAGAGATTGGGTGTGCTAAGCCGACTCCGCTCTTTCTTTACCCCTGCGCAATTGTTGACTCTATACAGGGGTTTTATCCGCCCCTGTGTGGAGTACAACTCTCATGTGTGGGGTGGCTCCCCACATACAGCTCTTCTCAATAGGGTGGAGTCAAAGGCTTTTCGTCTCATTAACTCTCCTCCTCTTACTAACTCCCTTCAACCTCTGTCTCTTCGCCGCACTGTTGCATCTTTATCTCTTTTCTATCGCTACTTTAATGGTCACTGCTCCTCTGAACTGTCTGCTTGCATTCCTCCACCTCTACGACAGGCGCGTAGCACCCGTCTGGCAGCAAACTCTCATCCTTTTTCTGTCCAACTCTCTAATGCAAGAGTTAACCGTTACTCCCAGTCTTTCATTTATGCAACAGGTCAGCTCTGGAACTGTCTCCCTCTGTCTGTATTTCCTGCTGCCTATGATCTCCAGTCTTTCAAACGCAGTGTGTCCAGGCATCTCAAAATGATCGGATCTTGAATTTGGCTCTATATTGTATTTTGTTTTTCTCTTGGAGGGAACTGTTACTGCGGGCTCATGGCCTTTGGTTCCTTCTTCCTCGCATAAAAAAAAAAAAAAAAAAAAGATGCATCATGCTTTTGCTTCCCGTTTCCTTATTGACTCTCTTCATGAACATGGGTTCTCCTTTTCATATGCTGAAGTTCATAAGTTTGAACGCAGTGCAGCGGCTAACCAGGGAACTGAACTGCCCCCTCTTAATCCGGGTCAACTTCTGCAACATGTAGCTGACACTGCAGACCACAACATTCTAACCCTAGATGGCCTTGGCACCTTTCATGGCATGGGGATAATTGCTGCAGTAACTCCAGGAAAAGTCAAATCCAAACCAGTTCCAAAGGTCCATGTAACAGTAGACGAAATAAAACGAATTGGAAGAATCAACATCGCATATTTCAAGACCCAACCATCAAGTAAGAAGCCTCTGACATATGGTGAACTCACCGACAAAATGACAGTGGACCAGTCAAGACACAAAAAGGCTAATTAGCATAATTCCATATAAGGAAATTCTATCTATCTATCTATTGCCAGACGCCTCAATCCCGTTTGGGGTGGCCACAAACAAATCGGCTCCAAGTCGCCCTGTCCCCCGCCATTTCACTGCCCTGCTCCCAACTCACACCCCCCTCTCTCATATACCTCTCCACCCCATCCCTCCATCTCATCCTCGGCCTTCCTCTTCCCCCCTCCACCTCACTCACATACACTCTCTTCGTCAGTCTTTCACCCTCTATCCTCTCCACATGGCCAAACCACCTCAGTGTGTTCCTCATAACGCTTCCTATCACATCCACATCAACACCACAACGCTCCTTTATATAAAATAAGGAAATTAGCAGTATATTTGTAAATATACTTCTTTCATAGTTAGTAACCTTGTAAGTATGGTTTAGAATCATTACTCTTCCTTGTTGAACAATTTACAAGCAGATATAGGATCTTCCATAAGTGATTACAGTAAATAACAGTGAATAAAGCGGGCTAATTAGCATATTTTCCATATAAAGAAATAATCAATCATATTTGAAATGTTTCTATCATATTCCCTGACCCTGAAAACATAGATTTAGACCCCTCATTTGTCCATTTTGAGCAATTTACAAGGAAGTTATAAGCAAAAATAGGATCTGCCATGTGAGCATTACCTAATTAGCATCAATATGCAAATTAGACCATGTTCCACCAAGCAGATTTTAGTATACTTTTTTTTCTGGAATGCTAAGGACCCCTCAGGACATGATACCAGTGGAATCATTTTTGTTGCAGTTTTGTCCGGGTTGTCCAACAATTTGACTAGACTACATCCCTTCTTCCACTACACCCCCTTCTCATTTCCGCTTTCTGCCAGTCTACATCCCTACACCTCTCTCCTCTCCACCCATCTTACTACCCCGTCCTAGCCCCACCCCTGCTTCCATTCTATCCATTACTCACCTTACCTCTCCTACTATACACTCTCCCACTCCAAATTATGTCATTCGTCCTTTCACTCCACCCCTCCCTATCCACCGACACTAGCCTCTGTGTCCCTGCTTCCCCACTACCCCCCTCCTACCCCCACCCATCCTTCCTTTCAAGGCCTCATCCCTACCCCACTCCTGCACAACACCTCAGCCGCAGCTACCCCTTCACTTTAACTTCATTTCTCCCCCCCCCCCACTTCCCCCGTGACCTCCCTCCAGCCATTTCTTGCCTCAACATCGCCAGGTGGGGTTTGATACCTGAACTCAGTGTACTGTACATTACCGTTACTGCTGGGTGAAGAGGGTCGCTCACAGGGAGACGTCACGTGATCGACTGACCTCTATGCTCAAAGCTTGTATTGTGCTTCCAAGATCCACTAAAGATGACATAGTTCAATATGTCGAAACGTCTGGACAAGATAAAGATAATGGTTCTACAGGATTATACTAATTATGCTGCTTCAGCCTCCAATGATCTTTCAGTAACAAAGCATTACCATGTATATGATTCAATCTCATCAATAATATTAACTATCTCCATCATATTTCTTACGTTATCAGGACCGTGTATGAGGATCGTGGCAATGCTTCCCTAGTACACTACCAGCCTCTCATCCAGCCCCGACCTTCTCTACCCCTCACCCTACCCCCAAAATCACACTACAGGGGGCAACATCTGTTGGTCTGTCATACCATTTCCCCCTGTTGTTTCGAAACTTCAAACTCAGGTTATTCGAACCTTCACTGTGGCTGGGCAGTGGAAGGGACTTTTGAGCACGATAGTATATATATATATATATATATATATATATATATAGATAGATAGATAGATAGATATATATATATATATATATATATATATATATATATATATATATATATATATATATATATACACACAGGTGAGGGCGCTCACCATCCACTCACTCGATGTAGTGCTGCTGTCGGATGACTGCCCTTTCCTCTCCTCCATCCTTTTTTCCTTGCATCCTATTCTGTCTTCATTCTTTCCTTGTCCTTCTGCCTGTGGGTTACTTTACACTCCCTTTTCTGTCGTTCTTAACTTCATTCTTTCCTCTTCCTTCTGCCTGTGGGTGACTCTACACTGAGTGACAAGCCAAATGGTTTCCTGTACACCAGGAGACCATTTACTCTACTGGGTGGCAACCATATAACCAAATTATGGCGCCTGGTTGTTTAGTGGGTAATTAAGGAGCTCCAATCGGATTTAGCCGGTGCAGGTTTATATCCAAGGGAAGGTTGGGGTTTATTGCTCATGTAATGCCACTCAGGGATGAGTGAGGCTGGTCACTCATCTTAAATGTTAGGACCAACTTGCCTAGCCCAAGGTTTCTATGCTTCTCATGGGGCAACATATAAGACTGGATATATATATATATATATATATATATATATATATATATATATATATATATATATATATATATATATATATATATATATATATATATATATATATATGTTGATCTTTTCCTGTCCCTCAGAGATATTCCCAAGGGTGACCTTTCCATTCCTCTTTGAGAACGGATTAGTTGGTTTTCAATCAGTTTTGTCAGTTACCCTGTCCCACAGCCGTACGTCATTGTTGGGATTATATGTCCGTTATATGCTTTTTTGTTGCACACATGTTATGTCTATGTTTACCGAAAGCTTTCCATCCAATTGTAATGCGTCTTTTTATTTCGCTGTCATGGTCTTTCTTCAGTTTTAACCTTTGCCCTAAGTAACTGTACTCCTCAACTTCTTAAAGAATGTCTTCATGGATTTTGATGACGCTGTTTGGAATATAGAAAACAAAAAGCCCAGATATATTATACTTATGGGAGACTTCAAAGTAAAAGATGGCAAATCAGGAAATAGAGACGCATTTATGGGGAAATTCAGAGTGGGAGAGAGGTATGGCAATTCAAATGGTAAATTTAACTGCAATGTATTACATGAGAGTAATGAACACATTCTTCCATAAATGGGCAGGGAGAAAATGGACCTGGAGAATCTCAGATGGGTAAACAAAGAATGAAATCGACTTTATTATACTGTAGCAGATATGAATAAAACGAAGACTAGCGTCACAGTTATCAAGTAAATATAGGGAGTGACCAAAGAATGGTGGGTTCCACAGCAATGCAGTTTGAAAAATTAAAGAAAGAGCCTCAAAAAAGAAAACAAATAAAAGATGTCCAATAAATGAAAGTGAAAACAAAGCATCCATGCAGTTAGAATTAAAGGATATATTTCAGGCCCAAAGTCATGTTGAGTATGATAGTGATGAGTTGAATGATAGACTAACAAAAGTGTTAAGAAAATCAGCGAAGGTAGTGAGGAAAACTAGTACAACTAAGGCCAACAAATATTCAAAAATGGCAGTGGAGACCATGATAGGAAGAAAGAAGAAAGTAGAAACAAAGATGAAGTAGAAAGGGCGGACTTAAATAAATTTGATCAACAAGAGACGGAGAGAAGAAAACCGAAAGAGAAACATGTATCAGATCTAAGAAATCATCAAAAAGGGAAAAAGTTTGAAACAGGTCCGAAGTAAAATGACACTAGGAAAGCAACAAATTGTATCACTGAAAGACTAAAGCGGTGAAGTCAATAAATGCAGGGAGAAGATGGTAAAGAGTGTTTAAGAAGTTTACAGAGAACTGTGTACATCAAAGACAATGGTATTGACAGGTAACTTTTCAGTTGACACAAGTGAAATACCAGACGTAACACAAGACAATGTAAACATTTCTCTTAAAACTATGAAATGAGGGAAGTCGTTGGAGAAGATGAAATAATAGTAGATTTACTGTCAAATGCAGCAGTAGGAGATCAAAACCGGCTTGCCGACTTATTTACTAAATGCATGAAGGAAAACAAAGTTCTCCAAACATAATAAAATGCAACAGTTAAATAGCATAATAAGAAAGGCAACTCAAAAGATCATGGTAACTATCGACCTATTATCTTATTGCCAGTTATTTAAAAATTCTTCGCTAAAGTCCTTCGGAACAGAAAAACTGCAAATTTGGAAGAAAACAAATTTCGTGAGCAGGCAGAATTCCGAAGAAGATGAAGAGAGAAACCTGTTTTGTAAACAGGAAAAATCATCCAATGTATTACCAATATGCCAGGAATCGAACCTGGGATTCTCAGGTGAGAGCCAGGCAGCATTCCACTACACCACGACCAAGCATAAGTTATTGCACATTGTCACAATCTTCGTATTGCACTGGATGGATCCGAAGCAGGTATTGATCATCTACATACAATGAATCAGCTACCTGAGAAAACTACAGAATATAATAAACCCCTGTGCTTAGGTTTTGTTGATAACGAACAGGCTTCTTACTCAGTGGAGCACATACCAGTTATATATCTATTACGGAAAAAAGAAGTAAACGAGAACATCGTAAAACTTGTTGAAAACGTACACATAAAGAAGGAACAGCTACAGTTAAATTACATAGAGACTCGGGGAAAAAAATAAGTCTGAGAATGGCTTGCTTCAGGGAGATAAAATATTACTATAACTATTTACGCCATGCTTTGTATGTATTTTCAGAAAGCTAAACCAGGAGAACAAAGGAGTACATATAGATGGAGAAAACTTAAGCCATGTAAAAATTTGCAGATGACATTGTCCTAATCACAAAAACAGCGGAGACATGGCAAGAAATGATAAATGACCTAAATATAAAGTGACCAGATTTACTGGAGCTAAAAGCGGGACATTATCGCCCATATATATATATATATATATATATATATATATATATATATATATATATATATATATATATATATACAGCGCTGCACCTTACATGAGGCTGCCAACCGTAACGTCTTAGACAAACTCCGAACATACCGTATGGTACGGCGAATGGCCGACCAAAGTTGTCAGTTACTGAGTATAACAGATTCTTTAATAACAATTCGGTATATCATTTGGTTTGGATTATGCATAATTTTACTAATTCATCATAGTTTCATAAAAGAAGGTTATCTTATATCTAATGTAATAGTAATTTTCTAAAAGCGGGACACGTAAGATAATTTGCTAAAAAAGCGAGACATTTTAATCGCAATTAAATAAGTGGGACAGACGTCAAAAAAGCAGGAGTCTGGTCACCTTACCTAAATAATGTCTCACAACGCTAAAGATGATCCGAAGTAAAACTAATGCATTTCTAGTGAAACTTTGGGCTACTACTACTAAAACTACTACTATTGTTACTACTACTACTACTACTATTGCTACTACTGCTGCTACCGCTGCTGTTGCTACTACTACTACTACTACTACTACTATGCGCCTAAATCGTGGAGGAGGGACTACAGAAAAATCACCAACCGTATATGGTATGCCCTCCGCTATCAGGCTACCCTTCCCCCAGATCACACCACAGTCATTCATGTGTACCTCTTCGCTTCATTCATCCTCGTCTTCCCTGGACTCTCCCTCCCTCACCTCCCTTCAGTGTTGCAAACATTTTTACCTCTTCCCAGAAATGTGCGAGATTCTCCTCACAACTTTCCTACAACTAATGTTTAAAGTCCCGCAAAGTTTTCCACATCATCTTATACCAAAATAATTGAATAATAAATAACATGGTTTCAGAAAATAGTTTATATTATAAATTTCAACTGGATTTACTTCCTAAATATTAATTTTCATTTACACGTGGCATGGGAAGCACAACTGGTAGTTTTATATTGAAATAAATTACACTTGTGAAATAATTGCTATGAACAAGCCTAAATAATTTCAATAATTCCATAATTTGATTAATTTCGGATGTGTTAATTTAAGGATATGCAACTGATCAGGAAGCTGAAACTGATTACAGTGATTACAGACCACACTAACAGCCACAGGAACTACGACAGTAATGTTACGAGTATATTCAAAATGCAATTCTTACACCACGCGCAAGTTAACCACCACGGCTGGGTGATAGATATGGGTTTAGAATAAATAAATACCTAACCACCTCCACTCAGTGGTCTACAGCCCAAGTATCCTCTGTGGATCCCACTCTACTACTACTATGAAAATGATGGGAGGTTTTGCGTGGCACTTCCTGCTTTGTAGACTACAGTTCCATTCTGAATGGCCAGAATAGCATAGCTGTATTAGAAATTTATTAAGGCAATGGGGAATAATTTCAGTGATCCAGTCAACAAAGGTTTTATGGATACTGTACTTATGAGATTTCTGGCCGACCATACTACTTTATATCCATTTCAGGTGAAACGATCTCTTTGCTATCGTCTAGATTTTCCTTTTCTGTTTGACTACTGCCCTTCGAAGAAAAATGTATTAAGCAAGTCATCATACATGATTTCTTCTAAAGGGATAATTCATACCAGATCATAAGTATTGCCTCAACTGACAGCACAAAAAACCCGTGTCTCAAATCTGAATGCAACACATTCATCTGAGAAAAAAAAAAAAAAATCGTTAGAGACATTAGAAAATGGAAGGGAAAACGTGCAAGAGGAAGAAATGAAAATATATTTGGGAACTTTTTTTCTCCAGCAGAATTCCTTCTCTTATTACGAGCGAGCGAGAGAAGCGAGTGAGCTATGTTTACTCTCACTTAAGCTTGGAAATGAGCGGCCCGGCCCAGCCCGACCCGGCCTGACCCGACCCGACCGTCACGCTGGGCAGAACCTAATAACTTCACTCCTATGTGAAGTAGAGTTCAAATTCTTTCTGCACGAGGTACATACGTTCAATAGATGTTATTGCCAACTACGAACTCACCCATAAACGCGTTGGAAACCCATGAAATCTCACGTTTTCCAAGGAAGCGTTTGGCTCTGATCAGTAAACGCCTCAGTTACGGAATCAAATTAGAAAAAAATCCTTCATGTATGTTTTTTGGCATCAACACAAGAAATTAAATAGAGGAGATTCCTCCCATAATTTTATATTAACGTTTTTGCTATGTTTTGATGGTGAAATCACCAAGGGAAACCACAAAGGGAAATTATGATAGCATGGCGCTCGCTTAATCGTCACGCGCTCACAAAACACACTTTACTGGTTTAAGAGAGCCCAAAAGGTGACACCATCTTCCATAAAAAATTTGGGCCATTGATCAATAGTATAGCACTTCGCTCGTTTTCGAGGTCATCCATGCCAAAGAATGTAGACTTATATTGGCTAGCAGTTGGCACAATAGAATCCTTACATTGAGAAAGAGCAGTTGTTTTTTGTGTTGTACTACCCCACTCAGTCTGACTGAGCAGACCCATCAACCGCAGGCAAGTAACATCCCTTGCAGGGTCAATGCATGCTGTGAGTCGATGTTCCCATGTGACTGACAGAGCCTCGCCTTAGAAAGACTCGGGGATTAGTGTTTAGGATTGGTTCCTGGGTGAACACCACATTTTCTTCTCTCCACCCACTTAACAGGGACATTGTAACAAGCTCCACGACACCTCGCTATTTGGTACTGTGGCTACCACCCAGTGTTGTAAATGGTTTCCTGAGTTACATGCAACCACCTGGCTTCTTGCTCAATGATGAGTCACTTTCAGTGGAAACAAAAGAATGAACAGTGACAGCAAGGATGGGAGAAACTGACACATAGAAAAAAGAATGAACATGAAGGAAGAAATAGGCTGCACTACATCAAGTGCGTGGATTATGGGCAACCTCATCTACCAACATTGGGATGTAGTAACAGCTGGAGAGAGTTTTCTTAGCCCTAGATGTGTTTCAGCATTACTAGGCAGACACAACTGTTCTTGATTCATGAGCTCTAACATGAAACTTCTGCAAATTGGCTTGACATGACTGAATTGTGTATGTTCTTCCAAGGACAAACATTTGCATAGTTACTGAGCTCATAGCAGATAACCGTCGTATCCTAGGTCGGGCAGCTGTTCTTTAGAACACGAACAAAAACTTGGTTCACAGACTAATTGCATTAGATTACTATACGTTCAGCAAGACCTTCTGTGAGCTTAGTGCCATCAAAACTCCGCCCTGGAAATGCACGCAAATGGCACCGCTGCAAGTACGCAACAAACAAAAAGAAAATAGAGGAGACACCATCGTGGAATTGTTACGATCATCTACACTTTGATATGTAATTTACTTGTTATAATTTTTTTCTTAATTTAGTACTTACAAATGAGTGTTTCTGTAGAGACTGAAGATTCTGTGCAATGGTTTCACACGAATATCCCACATGGGATAACATCCCACAAGTCATCCCTTAACACAGTAGAACTCCTACAAAAATCTCATAGATATCATGCTTGGAATGTCCTCCGAATAAACCTCTCACGTGAAGTTCTTTCTCCCACAAATTTGTAGAAAATTTCCAAAATGTGGCAACAATGCTTCCCCTTCTTTCATAAGTACTTAAAATAGATGTTACAGAAAGTTTTTCTGCCATCTCACCAAAGCAAATATATTTTGTATAAAGTTTGGTATCATAAATTCCCTCACGATGAATACGTTGATGAGAAAAATAATATTACTGTAATAATGACGATGATAATACAAGTAATCATCATCATCATCATCATCATAACAATACTACTACTACTACTACTACTACTTCTACTACTACTACTACTATTAATAATAATAATAATAGTAATGCAGTAATAATAATAATAATAATAATAATAATAATAATAATAGTAATAAATAATCTATCTATCTATCTATCTATTGCCAGACGCCTCAATCCCGTTCGGGGTGACCACAAACAAATCGCCTCCAAGTCTCCCTGTCCCCCGCCATTTCACTGCCCTGCTCCCAACTCACACCCCCCTCTCTCATATACCTCTCCACTCCATCCCTCCATCTCATCCTCGGCCTCCCCCTCCCTCTTCCCCCCTCCACCTCACACACATACACTCTCTTCGTCAGTCTTTCACCCTCCATCCTCTCCACATGGCCAAACCACCTCAGTGTGTTCCTCATAACTCTTCATATCACATCCACATCCACACCACAACGCTCCATTATATCCTCATTCGTCAGCCTGTCTCTCCATGTGACTCCACAGGCTCATCTTAAATAACTTATTTCCACTGCTCTCACTCTTGACTTGCGTCCTTCCAACAACGTCCAAGCTTCACTTCCATACGTTAGAGTTGGTATCACAATACTGTCATGTAGTAACTTTTTCACTTCCATGCTCACTTCCCTGTTTCTTATCACTGCTTTCAAAGAACCAGCAACCTTTCTTCCCTGCTGTACCCTTTCAAGCACTTCACCCTCCAAACCTCCATCCTTACTCATCACACTACCCAAGTACTTAAACGTACTCACATTTTCCAATTCCTCACCATCCAACCTCGCTGTACATTCACTGACTTCACCTCTCTCAAAGACCATCACTTTACTCTTCTCTACATTCACCTTTAGATTCCGTTTCTTACACACTCTCCCAAACTCATCCACCAAGCCTTGCAGCTCCCCTTCGTCTTCACTCAACAACACAGTATCATCTGCAAACAACAGTACAGGGAGTTTCCAAACACTATCCTCTCTCACCAGGGCCACTCCGACATCCACTACCCTACCTTGTACCTCTTTTATTATCCCATCCATGTACAGATTGAACAACCATGGAGACATGACACATCCCTGTTTCAACCCAACTTTCAAAGAGAAAAATTCACTTAGTTCACCATCCACACGCACTGCAGCCTTCACACCGTCATACATACTCTTTCAACAACTTCCCATCTACTCCATATATTCTTAATACTTTCCACAATCCTTGTCTATCCACCCTGTCATATGCTTTCTCCAAATCCATGAAAGCCGCATACAACTTCTTTCCCTTCTCTAGAAACTTTTCCACTAAAGATCTAAGAATGAATATGTGATCTACACAACCTCTTCCCTTCCTAAAGCCTCCCTGTTCTTCTCCAACTAATTTCTCTGTTCTTTCTCTAAGTCTGTCAATTTGTATCCTGCCATACACTTTTCCTATTATACTAAGAAGACAAATGCCCCTATGATTACCACACACTTCTTTTTCCCCTTTTCCTTTGTACAATGGAATAATTATACCTGACTTCCAATCCTCCGGGACTCTACCTTCCTCCCAGGCCAATCTGCACATCTTCCACATCCAGTCTACTACTATCTCTCCCCCATGCTTCAGCATTTCACCACACACTCCATCAATTCTTGGGGCTTTCCCCGATTTAACTTTCTTCATTGCTTCCACAACTTCCATCCTACTGATTTCTTCCTGTCTTCTCACCTCTCTCCTTCTCCCAGCCATTCCCCAGCCACTTATACTCGCATTACTTCCATCCTCTGTGTTCAGCAATTCCTTAAAGTGTTCTCTCCATCTGCTCACTTTTTCTCCCTTCTCCACTAGTAATCTACCATTTTTATCTTTCACTCCCCTGCTAACTTCACGAGTGACTACATAATCTCCGCTCAACTTTTATGGCTGAGGTAGAAATATACATTTTAGATTTAGAGCTATATTCCGTGAGGCATAAGGGGATTTGTATCATTTTTCCTTCAGTTATTCACATAAATAATAATAATTATTATTATTATTATTATTATTTATTATTATTATTATTTATTATTATTATTTATCACATAAATAATAATCATAATAATAATAATAATAATAATAATAATAATAATAATTATTATTATTATTATTATTATTATTATTATTATTATTTCCATTATTATCCTCTTCTTTCTTCCCTTCATTATTTCCTCGTCCTTCTGCCTACAGGTGACTTTACACTCTCTCTTCTGTCTTTCTTTCCTCCATTCTTTCCTCTTCCTTCTGCCTCTGGGTTATTCTACACTGAATAACAAACCAAATGGTTTTCTGTACACCAGGAAACCATTTCTACGCTGGTTAGTCCATATAACTAAATTTTGGCGCCTGGTGATTTAGTGGATAATTAAGGCGCTCCAGTCAGATTGAGCCGGTGAATGTTTATATCCAAGGGGTGGTTGGGGTTTATTGCTCACGTAATGCCACACAGGGATGAGTGAGGCTTGTCACTCATAGGTATCAGGACCAACTTGCCTAGTCCCGGGCTCCTGCGCTCCTTATGGGGCAACGTAGGATTGGATGGGGAATGATGAATGAATGATTATTATTTTATAGGTCGTCCACTTCCTATCCCCATTCCAGTTCATACACATTCTAGAGCCGATGTTATCGTAAGTGCCTTTGGAAATTTTATTTCATCTCTTCCTTGGCGACGTATTTTGCACGTTGTATGCTAGAACTCTTCTTCCTTTGCGATATTTTTTATGTACCTTACCCATGTACCTTCTTATGTGTTATTGAGCCAGACTATCGGCAAAACAACATTGAAAAGAGCAAAACAACAAAATGCTGATATAACTAGCATGTAAATAACTGAAGGAAAGGTGATACAAATCCCCTTATGCCTCACAGAATATAGCTCTAAATCTTGTATATTTTTACCTCAGCCATAAAAGTTGAGCGGAGATTATGTAGTCACTCGTGTCTGTTTGTGTACAAGATATCTAAAAACTTGTTATAAGATTTTGATGAAATCTGGAGGATAGGTGAATCCGGATTCGGATGTAGAAATACATGATAAAGTTTATTTTCGTTGGCGGAGGTATGTACTCTCTGAACTGTGTAGCCTAATATATTTGGGCCATAGGATTATTTAGCCATGTGAGACAGAAAAAGTAATCATCTTGCAGGAAAGAAGAATTACAGTAGTAAATCATAAATTTTATTTACATTGGTGGAGGAAAAGTGATCTGAGTGCTGTGTAGGTAAAAGTGTCTGTCTGTCTGCTTGCCCACGATAGACATTTATGGGAACTGTTTAGAGGGCTCCTAAGTGGTCTAGCAGGGATAAAACTTACGATTTCAGTAGGGTCATTGTTAAAAGTTGCTAATTTAGTACCCCTAATGAACAGAACTAGAACTAATAAAGTAAACATGCTGGAGCTTCGCGGCCAGTTACCATTGAGTTTTAACTTCCTCTTACAATCACATCAATACTACAACTTAAAAGTCAAAAAAGTCAATATATTCTCAACATCGTGGAACTTGGCGACCGGATGGGTAGGGTAGTGGGTAGATGGGTCGAAGGGATAGGAAACTGAGTTGGTGGACAGGGTAGGTGTGGTGGCTGGGCAGGATGTGTGACGTGGGTGGGCAGGGTTGTATGGGTGGATGGTCGTAGTGAAGCAAGGTGGGACAGTATGGGTCGATGATTGGGTGGGCAGGATGAGTTGGTGGTCAGGATGGATAGGTGGGTGAAAGGGTGGGCAGGGTAGGGGGATGGATGGGTAGTTGGTTGGGGTGGGGGGTGAGTGAGTGAGTGAGTGGGTGAGTGGACAGTGGGGTGAATAAGTCAGTGGTAGAAATAGGTCCATGGTGCATATATCCCTGGGAATTGTGCCCAAGGGGGAATATATGCTCACCTGGTAATATGGAATTCTGTGGGTCGTCTCCGACGGGGAGATTGGAGCTCTGCTTCCCATGCAATGCCTGCAAGCACGGTCATAGATTTTCTCCTGCCAAACCGGGAACTCTGCCATTTGTGCGTAAGGTTATTTGTCTTTAGTTTTATTCTTATTCAAAGGGCTACCAAGCGCTTCATAGCAGAACTAAAAAGCACTCAGACAGCGGGTACCTCCGCCAACGCAATTAAATTTAATATTTACTGCTTTAAGTCCTCATTCCAAACAAATACACTTACGGTCACACATACGAGTAGTCCATCAGTTAATTGTACATAATCAGTCTGCCTTGTCATTGAAATTAGATATTGCATACCTTCACAGACACATGACATTTATTATTTACTCCAGCATCCGGATCCGGATCCAGTGCAAATTTATTCAACTCTTCCTTGACCCATTACCTACCTTCAACTATATTTTATTAAAATCCGATAACAACCTTTAGTAATATCTTGTACTATCACGATCCAAAGTTTCTTTACCCCCCTGAGTGGAGGAAGGTCGAAGCCAAGGTTGGAGAAATGACGGGCCACCGAACACAGGCCAGTTCTTGATGGAGGGGTTCACTAACCTGAAGCTTAGGATAATAAGAATCACCCGGATGAAACACACGAGCCTATTTATGAATCACGGTATCATGAACCATTATTAGTCTTGTACTGGCAGTGTCCGATCATCTGGTCTTGATACAACCTTGGCTTCGACCTTCTTCCACTCAGGGGGGTAAAGAAACTTTGGATCGTGATAGTACATAGACAGACGCGGGTGAATGCATAATCTCTTCCAATTTCGTTCGCGGAGGGAACTACAGTGAACTTTCAGCGCGGAAAGTCGAGCCAATAATACAATTCCTGATGATTGTTAAATGCTATGAAAACGCTCACCATTAAAAAATTGTTTACTGTTTTACGCCGGACAATTATATTAAGCTCAGAGTAGATCATAAGAACCTAAAGTGATAATATTGTTCCCATTATCCCTGTCATGGCCTTGATAACTCTGGTATTATATTTTTAGCTAATGAGTGATGATTATTTTTGGTTGAAAGCAAGTCATAGAAAGCTGAATGTTGACCCATTCAGTCAGGTGACGTAAGCAATTCTTTAATTCATTCTTTGCTGCTTCCAGACAATTGTATCAAAGTTATGGGAGGCCTCATTATTATATCTAAGACATAATTGAATTTTATTTTCAACTTTTCCAGTGCAAAAAGTCTCTCTTAATGCTAATAGCACCGTTTGATAAAAGCAAGAATAAAACTGAATATATGTAATCGTACTGAAGAATTCAAGAGCCTGCATGAATATGACAGCAAAACTGTGGAATCCTGACTGGGGAAAATTGGATGAGCGTGCTGAAGAATGTGTAGAGTATTTGTTACCACTAGTTCTTGCTGAAGCAGTGTTAGTCCGATGTTGCTGTAACAGGCGTCAATTAGGCCAATAGTTTTGTCAAACCCTCGAAGCTGTCAACTCCCATCAGTAGAGTACACTGAAGGCTAAAAGTCCGTCACACTATCAAAACTTTCGAAATCCATGGAAAAACAGTTAAAGCGTACAGTCAGAGCACTACTGTGCGTTTACTGTAACCTGACCAAGATTCATATCCTCTTTCAGTTCAACTGGTGGCCATTTGTAGTCAGACTAAAGGGGTGATTTGACAAGTAATCAAGGAGACTCACACTACCTTATAAAAGTTCAACGCTTTTCATGCAGTCACGACTCAGTATTCAAGTTGTGTGTGTGTGGGAGGGGGCACTTCCATTAGGTAAAAAAACAAACTACAAATGTCACGATATGATTATATAATCAGTGTGCCCCTACCATTCAAACTCACGTATTGGAAACCTGGACTACGAGAAGGAGAGAAATGAAAAGGATTATACTAGGTGTTCTATGGTGTGTGTGTGTATGTGTGTGTGTGTGTGTGTGTGTGTGTGTGTGTGTGTGTGTGTGTGTGTGTGTGTGTGTGTGTGTGTGTGTGTGTGTGTGTGTGTGTGTGAGAGAGAGAGAGAGAGAGAGAGAGAGAGAGAGAGAGAGAGAGATTTATGGATAAGAGACAAAAGTAAATTCTATCTATCTATATACCTAGGCTGCTTCCCCCAAGGAAAGGGAGAAAATGACATCGGTAGGTCACGCCTCTCATAGAACAGAAAAAATATGAACATGTGTGATAAGTAAATAGCCAAAAAGAAGTGAGTGGGTAGAAGAGGCAGACAGAGAGCAACACCGATAGGTTAGAGAAAGATGAAAGATGCCTTTCTTGCATTGGTCTGATTTAGGGAGCTGCTGTTGCTGCTACTGATGACGATGATGATGAATTTGAAATCTATGATAACATATTTCAGTATTACGGAGATTGAGGAAAGTAAAAAAAATTATTGATCGAGGGGTGTAAGGGTAACCAAACGTTACCAAATCCCTCGCTGCCAGGACCTCATTCTAGTAGGCTTATAATATATGTAGTCGTCGCTGAGCTATTGCAACAGTGTGCTGAATTGCGGGGATTTTAAGAAAGAGAGAATGTTCATTGTCTTTGTCATAGATGGCAGGAGAGAGATAAAGATGAGTCTGGCGTTTGACTGCAGTTTATTTCTTCAAAGAGAGGATCTCACAAGAGCAGTAGTGAGGTGAGTTTATTTCTTCAAATGGGAGTATCTCACAAGATCAGTATTGAGGTGAATGCGGTTTTATGCTGACTAACCCCATGCGCTCCTTCATGCCTCTCCTAACCTTGCCTCTCTTCTCTCCTTACCCCTTCTGCCCTGTCTCTCCCATTTCCCCTGTATACGATTGGTTGTGTCACGTGTAAGGACACGGGTCTGTGTAACTTTCCACGCCTGGGGAGTTTCCCATCCGGCGTCATAGTGCTGTGTGTTAATTTCCTAACTGAGAATGTGCATTGCTGTTTCCTCTAGCCTTCTCGCTTAGGCACGACTTTCATCTAACCTCTATATTACATATATACGTTACTAGCTATTATGTAGTGTGTGATGATATATTAGTGTCCTGACATCACTCAGTTGCGTTCAGCTGGCGTACCTGCGTCAGCATGTACTAACAAATTATATTCGAACCTTTTAATACATGGTATTCATAACAGTATTGTAACGACACAATAGTAATGTAGTAACATAACACACTGTAGTAATATTTTGCATGTATAATGGGGTAAATACATGGTAGTAAAATTGAGTATAGAATATTGTATAACATATTGTAGTAATATAGTGACACAAATGTGTATGTACTGTACAACAGACATACGCATATATTTATGCAATGGTAAGATAAAGGCAATACAATACCAAGACTATAGTAGGAGTCAGTTATATAATATATGTAATGTGCCTATTATCTCTCTCTCTCTCTCTCTCTCTCTCTCTATATATATATATATATATATATATATATATATATATATATATATATATATATATATATATATATATGTATAACATATACCAGAAAAGTTTGTAAATATTATTAGAAGCCTTCATGAAGGTACTTTTTGTAAGGTAATGGTGGGTGGTTCTTTGAGTGATCCATTTGAAGTTAGGAGTGTTTCAAGGAGGAGTTCTTCGCCTTTGCTGTTTGCTGTGGTTATGGATTATGTTACGAGAAAGGTTGTAAGGAGAACAGGTGCAGGAATTAACTAGAAAGAAAATAAGAGGCTTATGGATTTGGACTATGCTGATGATATTGTACTAATTTGCGGAAGTATTTTTTTTTTTTTTTTTTTTTTATGCGAGGAAGAAGGAACCAAAGGCCATGAGCCCGCAGTAACAGTTCCCTCCAAGAGAAAAACAAAATACAATAGAGAGCCAAATTCAAGATCCGATCATTTTGAGATGCCTGGACACACTGCGTTTGAAAGACTGGAGATCATAGGCAGGAGGAAATACAGACAGAGGGAGACAGTTCCAGAGCTGACCTGTTGCATGAATGAAAGACTGGGAGTAACGGTTAACTCTTGCATTAGAGAGTTGGACAGAAAAGGGATGAGAGTTTGCTGCCAGTCGGGTGCTAAGCGCCCGTCGTAGGGGTGGAGGAATGCAAGCAGACAGTTCAGAGGAGCAGTGACCATTAAAGTAGCGATAGAAAAGAGATAAAGATGCAACAGTGCGGCGAAGAGACAGAGGTTGAAGGGAGTCAGTAAGAGGAGGAGAGTTAATGAGACGAAAAGCCTTTGACTCGAGATGCGGAGAGTGCTTGATTGTCAGATGGAGGAAGGAGAAAAAGTGGGATTGGTAATAAATTGTGGAAAGTCTGAAATAATTAATATGAACGTGGAGAACCAAATCGATTGTATAATTGGGAATAATGTGGTGAAGAATGTAGAAAATTTTAAATATCTGGGAACGATTGTATATCTAATGGATCATTAAACATTGAAATTGAGGAGAGGATTAGACTGGCTTGGCGAGCTGTTGGAATGCTGAAATCTGTTTGGAATAATTATATGCTTTTGGTACATACTCAAGTAAAAATTTACAAGTCCATAGTTAGACCAATTTTAATTTATGGGCATGAGTCATGGTACAGTACTATTGCAATAGATCAGAAAGTATTAGGATTTGAGAATTAAATACTGAGAAGGATTCTTGGGGTAAAGTGGCAAGACAGAGTTACAAATGAAAGAGTAAGGGATATTATGAGAGTGGAGCCAGTTGATGAATATGTGAGACTGTCTCGATGAAAATGGCTAGGATACATATATGGAAAAGAAGGCAATTTATTACAGGATGTGCCAGAGTGGACTGCTAGAGGAAGAAGAGGCAGAGGTAGGCCAAGGGAAACCTGGTTGAGGACAATGAGAAGAGAAGCAGGAGAGGAATGTTGGTGGGACCTGAAGGAGATGCCAAGAGACAAATATTTGTGGAGTGAGTTCATCGAGGCTCTATGCATCCCGTGGGGTGCCAGAGGAAATGATTGATTGATTGTTGATATATATATATATATATATATATATATATATATATATATATATATATATATATATATATATATATATATATATATATATATATATATATATATATATATATATATATATATATATATATATATATATATAATGTGTGTGTGTGTGTGTGTGTGTGTGTGTGTGTGTGTGATATCAATATTTTTATATGAAATGGATGCATGTATATCAGTTTATCATTTATGCATGATTAGATTAATATTATATGTTACCCCATAATTTTCCATCTTTTTTTTTTGTGTATATATAATTTACACTATTTACATCTTATACACATTTCACTCACGGGGTCTCACTTGAATGTTTACTCTTCTTCCCATAAATACTGACTCCAAATTTGCAATCCTTGCTTGCATTCTGTGCATCGCCAATAGTAATATACTAAATTCAATGGAGAAGATTATAAAGACAACGGGAGCTGGGCTATACACATAATATGGATTGAACATACTTGTACTCAATTCTCCCCAGGGCTTCATTGTTTGACTGAGTATTTGCATAGTTTCAAACTTAGGTGAAGTCAGCTTAATATTTGTGCTCATGTTTAATCCATCTGAGGTAGTTGTTGGAAGTATTTGTGTATGTGATTAAGGATGGCTTAGTGATTGTTTGTAGCTAAGGTGGTCAAAGGTGGTGTAAGTACAGCACAATAGCCAGGTGCTATGTATAAACCTGATGCTGAAGTATGAGATGGTGATGTATCTGGATAAATTACGAAAACTGATGTGTTATAAGTGAAGTAGAAAAACTGTGAATGCCCAATGCGTTGATGATGGGTGAGTTTATCGGAAGCAAATGTTAAGTTGCAATGCTGATGAATGTCATGATTTCTTATGATAGCCATTTCACAAGGGACTGTTCCAGTTGGATGAAATTTGATAATATATGCAGGACAAAGGTGAATAGCATGTAAGGATGTACGACACTTTCGTTCAATCGTTGATTCACTAGCGAAAGTGACAGTGTCCTGTCTTTTGGAGAACATTATGAGTTCGGTGTTAGTGTTGATGTTGATGATGACAAAGATGTCATTATTTTTAGAAGGAAAAGGGTATATTGGACAAACTTTGAACAGATAATCTGTTATGAATGGTACATGAACTTTTACTGATGTTGGTGTTAGAGTCGCTTCTAAGTATGGATAATATAACATGAGATTCTTGTCCCGGAACAAAGACTTCAAACCATGTTTCTTAATTACTCTGTATGGGTTTTCAATTTCGGTGATAGTTCACTGTCTCTAGTGTGAATGATACTACAGACAATGTCTCCTAAGCTGATAGTTGATTGTTTTGCCTTTTTATTGAATGGCTCCATCACCTCTTCCTTGGGCATCAATAATTGTTTCTTCACCCTTTTGTATCTATCCCGGAATTCACGCAAAAAGAGTTTAGGATAACTGTTAAAACTGTATACAGGCAAATTTTCACCTTCCAGAATTCCACACAGTAATATTTTGTCACATAAACAGTGAAATATGGTGTGTCTCCTATAGACTTGTTTACTGCACAGTTAATTGATGCTTCCACTCTGAGAATCCAGTCATCCCAACTTCCATAATTTTCGCTGAGAATGTGTCGTACTACATCCAACACTTTTTTGTTTTGTCTCTCCACCAACCCATTGGATGCTGCATGATAGGCTAAGACATTTACCTTTTTTTATACTGTATTGTTTACATATTTCTTGTAAGATTTCAGAAATAAATTGACCTCTATTATCACTTATTAATACCTAAGGTGTGGTGAACCTACATATTATGTTGTCTATGATTGCACTTGTCACTGTTTCTGCTGTCATATCCTTAATGGGTCTAAAATCACATATCATGAGAAATAATTTGTAGCAATGAAGAGATATTATTATTGTAAGGTAAGGGTAACTTAAGTAAGTCAACCGCGACAACGTCCCATGGTTGGTTAGGTACAGGTTACTTCCCTATAGGTACAGGTGTTAACGTGTAGCTTTCGTGCCTCGCACATGACTCGCATCTGTCTATATGAATGTAAGTATATTTTCGTAGCGATGGCCAGTAGTATAACATCCGGCCTTGTCTAACTGTCCTATCCTTGCCAGGATGTCCTGCTTGTGGACAATCGACTATCATCCTTAATACGTGAGGTATCATGTCATTAGTTACCACTAACTGTCTGTTATTTCTTCTAGGATTTGGTTGTCCTGGGTTGATCCTATATAAGGCATTGTCGACTATTGTGAATTGTTTGGGTGGTATATGTAGCATGGGTAATTCTATGTCCTCACCACTTTCCAACTTGAATATAGCTTGAGACCACGTTGTATCAAGTCTCTGCTTTCGAGATTTCATCATGGTTTGGGATGGTTTTCTTGAGATCTAATGTCGAGACATGAACTGTTCTCGGGTTCCTAGATAGTGAATCAGCAACTAAATTTATTTTGCCTTGGATCTAGTGAATGTGTACATTTTAGTTTTCAACCTTACATTTCCATCTTGCTTTCCTCCCAGAAAGGAGTTATTCTTGGAATATGCCCATGAGCGGTTTATGGTTGGTGAATAGGTGAATTTCGCAACCACATACCAAATCTCGAAACTTTTGTTATGCAAAGACCACTGCAAGTGCCTCTAGTGCTGTAGTGCTATAATTTTTCTCTGCATCTTTTATTTGTGTGCTAGCGAATGCAGTTTGTTGATTTTGTTCACACTTATCTTCTTGCATCAATGAGGTCTCTAATCCTTGAGGAGATGCATCTGTGCAAATTATAAATGGTTTTAGTTCATTAAATGCTAGTTTTTCTTCCTCTCCCCATTCAAATACTGTACAGCATATTTTATCAGTAGGTGGAATAATGGTTCTGTTATGTGAGAGAATTGATGTATGAAAAGTCTGTAATAGCCCGCCACACCTAAAAATTGTCTTTACATCATCCACACTTTTGGGTTCAGGGAAATTCGTTACTGCTTGCATTTTGTCCCCGGATGTGTGGATCCCCTCTGCATCTAGTCTGTGGCCTAAGAATTTTATTTCCTTATAGCAAAATTTGCATTTAGACAGCTTAATTTTCAAACCAGCATTGACGAAGTTGTGTAGGAGCTGGTCTACTTTCTGTAGATGTTCATCTATTGTGTGTGTTGCAATTATGATGTCGTCCAAGCACAAAAATATTCCATTTCCTAACATACCAGATAGTACACAATTCATTAATCATTGGAATGTGTCTGGTGCTGTCCTTAACCCCATTTGCATTCGATTATATTGGTAATGCCCTGTATTTGTGGAGAAAGCAGTGTATTTGCGTGACTCTTGATAAGAGAAATTTGATAATAGCCATTAAGCAAATCGATTGAGGAAATTACATTATATTCTGGTCCAATATTTTGCAAGATGTCACTTAACAATGGCACTGGAAACCGGTCTGGGATTGTGTGTTGGTTTAATTTATGGTACTCGACTACCGCACTCATTTCTCCGTGTCGTTTGGACACGGAAAATAATGGGGCATTCCAACGGGAGAATGATGGCTCAATAATACCCAGTTTTAACATTTCATCAACATATTGATTTGCAAGGGTATGTTATGAGTGTGTTACTCTATAGGCTGGTACATATGTTGGTTGTGTGTCCTGGTGTATGTTAATCTTGTGTTTAATCAGGTTAGTATATCCTAATTGTTCTACTGGTAGTGCGATAGTCTGCTGGTGTTTGTGTAATAAATCCAGTACAACATTTTCCACATCACTATTTCCTGAGTGAATCCAATTCTCCCTTATGCACTGTTCATCGATATTTATCTTACTTGAAGTTCCAGCTATAGTTATTTCCCGTATAGGAGCAGGACTTGTCTCCAAAGTGCATATACAAGTCCCCCTTTTAATGTGCACTTCTCCATTCATCTTATGAATTAGAAACACCTGAGTTTCCCCATCGTTTTGCATCTGACATGAGGCTTTTTCCACTGAGAGTCCTTTCAGTTTACATAATTCTTCTAAGATGAGTACCATTCTTCACTTTGCTCTTTATGGTGCCTTACATATATTAATTAGGCAGATTATCTACATCATTGGTGAGATGTGCAGGGAATAATGTTGGGAGTTTACTGTCACCTCGGTCCCTAGGCAAAGGGGATGGGGGTGATGGAAGGGATGGTGTGAGTGCATGTGTATCCTCGTCAGATTGAGTAGTTCTGTTTAGTCGTTTAATCGTTCCAACTCCATTCGACTTTGTACCATTGTTGGGTGACAGTTCTGGTGAAAATTCCTCTGTCAATTCGTTACCGAACTGTATCCCATTCATGTGTGGGAGTAATACTATATTATCTTTCCTCAGTTCTCAGACCCAGTAACATGTTAGCTCTTATTGCTAAGTTTTCTACTACACAGAAATTGGCGGGGATTGGTCTCGTAGTCTCTGTAAAACTGATGTCTAACTGTATCATGCCCTTTACGGTTCTTTGTTTGCCATCTACAGCATATAACTCTAAATCAGATTCCTCCACGAAGGTTACTTTCTTCATATTTCTAAAAATCCTCTCTAATTCCTCATATGTCATTAAATTCATTGGAGAGCCTGAATCCAAGAATAATGAAATGTTTGATCTTCACGGGAAGAGGGCAAGACACACTCGTTTCTGAGTATGTTTCCTATGTGCACTCTAAACTTGGATTCTTTATGTATGGTCGTTTTCTGTCGCGGCATACCCTTCCCCCAACTTAAAAACAGATATGTTTTGCAGTGTGACGTCCAGTGTCCTGTGTTTTTATGCTTTCTGCAGTACGGTTGCATCCCTTATTCTTTATTTGTACCCTCCCTAAGCTTAATGTAACATTCAGATTTTGTGTGACCAAGATTCGCACAATAATAACATAGAGTAGACATATCTCTCGAATGTGACCCTCGAGATGACTTTCCATATTTTGTTTTTTCTGTGGCACAGCTGCCACCAAGTATAATGTAAGTAGTCGTCCCCGAGCTATGGCAACAGTAGTTTGTTGAATTGTGGGGATTTTAAGGAGAGAATTCCCGTTGTGCTTGTCGTAGATGGCAAGAGAGAGATAAAGATGAATCATGGGTTTTACTGCGGTTAATTTCTTCAAAGGGAGGATCTCACAAAAACAGGACTGAGATGAGTTTATTTTTTTTTTAATGGGAGTATCTCACAAGAGCAATACTGAGGTGAGAGCAGTTTCATGCTGGCTGACCCCGTGCGCTCCTTCCTGCCTCTCCTCACCGTGCCTCTCGTCTCTCCTAACCCCTTCTGCCCTGTCTCTTCCACTTGCCCTGCATGGCTCAATCGGTAGAGAGTTGGCCAGCAGTCCTGACGGACCCGGGTTCAAATCCCGCTGAGGCAGGGGACAGTTTAAGGATTTCACCATTCATTCATTGCCAGACGCCATGTATCCCAAACGGGGTGGCCAAGGGCTTAGAGTTAACTGTTTTACAGGGAAGGGCATTAATCCTCCACCAACCCCACTTGACACGTAGGGATTTGAATTTCATAAAATCAAACTTTACTGATCTACCAGAAGACCCGCCGACATATCGTAAAAACACCCCCGCTAATACCAATACACCAGTCCTGTATGAGACAGCCCTAGCATGTATTCAGTATGGACGGTGGGTGTTAGCGCCGAAGTGGTGACATGTAGAGGTGTGCGGTACGTAGGAGGACTACTGGGCCTTGAAAGCAGGCTGTGAAGCCTATGCCCACAGTCGGTCACATAAAAATATATATATATATATATATATATATATATTTATATATATATATATATATATTTATATATATATATATATATATATATATATATATATATATATATATATATATATATATATATATATATATATATATATATATATATATATATATATATATATGACTGGTTGTATCACGTGTAAAAGCTCGGATCTGTGGAACTTTCCAAGCCTGGGGAGTTTCCCATCCGGCGCCATTGTGCTGTATGTGAAACTTCTAACTGAGAATGTGAATTGCTGTTCCTTCTAGCCCTCTCGCTTAGGCACAACTTTCATCTAAGCTCTATATTACACATATACGTTAGTAGCTATTATGTAGTGTGTTATATTTTGGTGTCCTGACGGGCTTAGGAGTTTCTCTAGGCCTTTTTCTTGCTAGTTTATAAGAAATAATCACATAAGCTTGAGAGGTTTTCTTGTACCATGTCGTCAGCTGTCTATTTTTCATATTGTACCGAACATTCTATTGAATGTTTCTCATTCCATACTGATATGGTCGTTGTGTGCTTAATAACCTACAAGAATATATTACCATACCAAATACAGAAATAAACTGGTATGAAAGAGATGGTACAACACTTATTCAGCTGGCAAGAATACGGGCCTATATCTGCAGAAAGCACGTGAATGTCCTCTTGTATGTTTCGTAAGCAGTTAATGTCTGTAGTGAAACCTTAAATGTCAGAGGAGGCCTTTTCTGTTTCACTACGGGAAACGCCAGACGAGTTTACTCGACACTGGGGAACATCCTGAGGTCAGATGCTTAAGAGGTTCACCAGTTTTACTGACCGCGAAAAGGCCCTTCGGAACCGAAGCAGACTTAAAGGAACTCAAGCTTACATTAATGAGGACTTTTGCCCTGGAACTTTGGAAGTACGACGTAAACAAATGGATGTGTTTCGTGAAGCAAAAAGAAGCGGGAAACGAGCTTTTTTTAGTTACCGCACTCTAGTAGTACGGGATCGTCCAACGAGTGAGAATGTAGGTGCAGGTGGTGGTGATGTGGTGGCTGGGGCTGCTGCACGCGAATTACCACACAAGTCACCTGATACCAGCCTGCCTCCCCTGGAATCATGTACTCCGCCAGCATCTCCATTCTGTGCACCGCAGCAGCTTGATCCATGTGGTGGAGCAGTCGGGAGGGAGAGTAGGGTTGGGTGGATGTGGTGCGTTCGTCCCCGGCCCCCAGTGGTGCTGAGGGCCCCCTTACACCGCCTGGGCCCCCCATTCGAGCTGGTAGGGATGTGACTCGGAGGGACAGGAAGCAGACAACGTTCTACAAACCAGGTTAAATAAAGATCATCCTGCTGGTAGGGTACATTATGAGTGAATTAATTTCCCTATGATGAATAGGGATTTTTGTTTTCCATTTTCTGAATTGGATGATAACAGTCTTTTATTAGCTTTAAATGACAACACATATTCCGATGACAGCATTATTTCCCTTGACACTCTAAATGCACTAACCTTTAATCCTTTTAGTTTTGATGAGGATCGATATAATGCGATCACCAACCCTGATAATTTTTTATCGAACTGCCACCATTATAATTTACCAATATGTAATTATGTTTTTTCAGACTCGCAGAACAGTCTATTCCGTACAATTTTTTTTTTTTTTTTTTATGGGGAAGAAGGAACCAAAGGCAATGAGCCCACAAAACTGTCCCTTCCAAGAGAAAAACAAAATACAAGAGAGAGCCAAATTCAAGATCCATTCATTTCGAGATGCCTTGACACACTGCGTTTCAAAGACTGGAAATCATAGGAAGCAGGAAATACAGACAGAGGGAGACAGTTCCAAGTTGACCTGTTGCATAAATGAAGGACCGGGAGTAACGGTTAACTCTTGCATTAGAGAGTTGGACAGAAAAAGGGTGAGAGTTTGCTGCTAGACGGGTGCTACGCGCCCATCGTAGAAGTGGAGGAATGCATGCAGACAGTTCAGAAGAACAGTGACCATTGAAGTAGCGATAGAAAAGAGATAAAGATGCAACACTGCGGCGAAGAGACAGAGGCTGAAGGGAGTCAGTAAGAGGGGGAGAGTTAATGAGACGAAAAGCCTTTGACTCCACCCTATTGAGAAGAGCTGTATGTGGGGAGCCTCCCCACACATGAAAGTTGTACTCCACACAGGGGCGGATAAAACCCCTGTATAGAGTCAACAATTGTGCAGGGGCAAAGAAAGAACGGAGTCGGCTTAGCACACCTAATCTCTTGGAAGCAGATTTTACAAGAGATGTAATATGATCTTTCCAAGACAAGTCCCGAGAAAATGAAACCCCAAGCATGTTCAACGATGACGCAGGATTAAGTTGAGTATTATTAAACATAAGTGGGTATACCTGTGGAAGATTTTGTCGGGTTGGTAGGTGCAAAAACTGAGTCTTTGATGCAATAAAAACAACCAGATTATTTTTACCCCAGTCAGAGATACGAACCAAATCAGACATTAGGTGTGCCATAGCCTCATCCCTTCCTGTTGAAGTAACTGCTGCCCAGTAACAGCTTCTCTATATTGTATCATAACATTGATAGTATTCCACTGCATTTTGATGAATTCATTGATCAATGTATTGTTCCACTGCATCATAATTTCGTTATTATTGGATTGTGTGAAACTAAAGTAACTGGTGATATACAGCAGCTGTACACTATTCCTAACTATACAATGTACAATAATGTTTTCACTCGTAACAGTGGGGGAGTTGCTCTGTATGTAAAGGATGACTTTACCAGTTTTTAGCGACCTGATCTGAGATTCCAGGAAGAATATATAGAACCTATATTTATCGAAGTTAATGATGTTACTGGACGTAATATAATATTTGGTATTGTTTATAGAAGACCCCATACAGATATAGAGAAATTCTGTGAATCTTTTACTACCATATTATCAAACATAGACCGTGAGGGAAAGAGTTGCTATATTGGTGGGGATTTTAATTTAGATCTACTTAAATCAGAAACAAGTAAACCCGTAAGCGATTTAATAGCATTATGTTATTCTAAGTTATTTTTTAATCTATCTATCTATCTATCTATAGCCCGACGCCCTAATCCCGCAAAGGGTGGCCGCAGACAAAACGCCTCCAAGTCACTCTGTCACCCACCATTTGACTCCCCTCCCCCCAACTCACCCCCCCCTCCCTCATATACCTCTCAACTCCATCCCTCCACCTCATCCTCGGTCTACCCCTCCCTCTCCCTCCCTCCACCTCACCTACATACACCCTCTTAGTCAGTCTTTCATTCTCCATCCTCTCCACATGTCCAAACCACCTCAGTGTATTTCTCCTAATCTTTTCAACCACATCCACATCTACCCCACAACGTTCCTTCACTTCTTCATTCGTCAACCTGTCCCTCCATGTCACTCCACATGCTCCTCTCAAGTAACTCATTTCCACTGCTCTCACTCTTGACTTGTTCCCCTCTTGCAAGGTCCACGCCTCGCTTCCATACGTCAGGGTAGGGATCACAATACCATCATGCAGTGACTTCTTAACTTCCATACTCACCTCCCTATTTCTCATCACTGCTTTCAGTGTGCCAACAACCTTCCTTCCCTGCTGTACCCTTTCACGTACTTCATCCCCCAAAGTTCCATCCTTACTCATCACACTACCCAAGTACTTGAATGCACTCACATTCTCCATATCCTCACCATCCAACCTCACTGCACACTCTGTGACTTCATTCCTCTCAAACACCATAACTTTACTTTTGTTTACATTAACTTTCAGCTTCCTCCTCCTACACACTGTCCCAAATTCATTCACCAAACCTTGCAACTCCCATTCATCTTCACTCAACAATACTGTATCATCAGCAAACAGCAACACCGGAAGCTTCCAAAACTCACCCTCATTCATTAGGGCCACCCCCACATCCACTGCCCTACCTTGTACCTCCTTTACGACCCCATCCATATATATATTAAACAGCCATGGAGACATTACGCACCCCTGTTTCAGTCCCACATTGAGATCAATTATTAAACCAACAAGAGTGACTGCCACTACTGCCACAATTATTGATCACATTTGGTCAAATAATTATACTGATAACATTGGTAATGGAGTTGTTTATGTAAAAATTTCTGACCATTTTCCTGTTTTTTTCCATTTTTAAGTACAACAGGAATAATAAGGCCGATGCTTATACTAAGATTAGATATAGGAACTTCAGCAAGAATGATATGCAAAATTTTAAGTCCAATATGTAGGATGTACAGTGGGAGCTTGTACATTCATCTACTGACCCAAATATCATACATAATAATTTTCAATTAATTTTTCAGGCACTATTTAACAAATATTTTCCAGTTTGTGAGAAGAATGTAAAGAATAACCAGTCTTCAAAACTATACATAACACCTGAATTGCGAGCCATGATCCAAGAAAAAAAAAGGCTCCAGCGAAAATTCGCTAAGAAACCTATAACTTATGGAGAGGCTTATCGGAGGTTGTGTAATGAGGTTACGTTGAGAGTAAAGAATGCTAAGGCTGCCTACTTCCTCAAAAAACTTGAAGATAACTCAGGTGACTCTAAGGAGACATGGAAAATCATTAACAATATTCTCGGGAAAGAAGTAAATACAGGCCTGAACAATACTTTTACAGTGGAAAACGAAACAATAACAAGACATGATCAAATTGCAGATGCATTCAATGATTATTATACAAATGTTGGTAAGTCTCTTGCCGAACAAGTGAATAGCTTGAATGATTATTCTGGATCAACTTTGAGTAACAGATCTGTAATTTCTCTCGTTATGTCTCCAGTCGCAAGGGAGGAGTTGCTGAAAGTTATCAGTTAAAAAATTCTGCTGCTGGTAATGATGAGGTTCCCATTAGTGTAATAAAGGAAACAGCCAACACACTATGCCCAATTCTCTTACATCTTTTGCAACTCATCTTTTGCAACTGGAATATTCCCCGACAAGTTAAAGATTGCGAAAGTAATACCAATTTTTAAGACTGGTGATAGAAGAGAAATAAAGAATTACAGGCATGTGTCTGTGCTCCCAGCAAGCAATTAGTAAAATCTTAGAAAAGTTAATGTACTGTAGGCTCATGGAATACTGCTGTAAAAATGACATTTTGGTTGATTCCCAATATGGATTTCATAAAGCCCGGTCAACAGAAACTGCCCTTTTATCATTTACTAATGATATTTTACATTCGTTTGATGAGATTATTTTCCATTGCAGTGTTTTTAGATCTATCTAAGGCTTTTGACACTGTTGACCACAATATATTACTCTCTAAACTGGAACATTACGGTGTCAGAGATATTTCCCTTTTATGGTTCCACTCATACCTAAAAAATCGCAAAAAGTTTGTCCAGTTTAAAGAACAAACATCAGACACAAAGATAATTTCCTATGGAGTTCCGCAGGGATCCATTTTGGGGTCACTGTTGTTACTTTTATATATAAATGACACTGTCTACCCTAGTAAGAATCTCAAATTCGTAATTTTCGCTGATGATTGTACAATCTATGCTAGTCACCAGAGTCTTCACTACCTGACCCATATAATGAATAATGGAACTAATCAGTATTAACAGATGGATAACTAATAATAAACTTAAATTAAATACCAATAAAATAACGTTTATCAATTTTTATCGGAAGAAAAATATACCACAGCATCGGGATCCATTAAGAATAGGCGAGTGTGTGGTGAAAGAGGTTGATCATAGTAAATTTTGAGGTGTAATTGTTGATAAACATCTTTCCTGGAACGTACACATTCAAAATGTGGTCACTAAGATAAACAAGCAATGTGGTATAATGAAATTAACTCGCCACATACTAAACACCAAAGCACTAAAACTAATATATTACTCTTTAGTGTATCCTAACATTTTCTATTGCCACTCAGTATGGGCAACTTCTGGCAAATCTAAAGTTATTCCACTTCGAATTGCCCCCCCAAAAAAAAGATTGTTAGAACAATTGCCAAACGTCCTAAGTTCTGTCATACGAACAACCTTTTTTGTTAAATGAAATTGTTAAAAATAGATGACATAAGTCGATACTGTAATGCTCTCTTTGTATATAAATCTCTCAATGGTTATATCAGTGATAACATGTTCCAGTACCACTCTAACAGAAATTATAATTTAAGAAATAATCACGATTTGAAAATTCCATTAATGGCCACATCACAGTCACAAACGTCGATACTGTATCAGGGAGTGAAGATCTGGAATAAATTGCCATTAAATATACGAGTGAAGGACTACATCTCAAACTTTAAGAAATCACTGAAAGAATATTTATTTCAAGCCTATAGTCATCACGTGTAAATGAGGACTATTTTTCACATCTAATAATTTTAGCTAACCCAAATAACTGTGTGCTATGTGGAGGTTGCTTTAAAATTAGTATACGCCATCATATTCGTAACCTTGAGACTAAAATAATTTTAAATAATTGTTTTTACGTTTATTGTACTGGGTATGTTATGTACTCATGGCTTGTAGCATTAGTACATGCAAATGAATGTGTATGTATATATATATATGCATGTATATGTGGATGTATGTATGTATGTACGTATACTGTATGCAGGGTTAATAGGGTATATGTTTGTATGTATATGTATGCATATGTTTATGTATGTATGTATGTGCGTATGTATGTATTGGTATGTACGTATGTACAGTATGTACGTATGTATGTATGTATGTATGTATGTATGTAAGTATGTATGTATGTATGTGCTAAGGTATGTAGGTAAGTATACATTATGTATGTATGTGTATTAATATATGTGTACAGGTTGTGTAATTATAAATATATTTGTTTGAGTATTTACGGATTTGTATCTGTTTGTATAAGTGTGATCTTTTTATTGTATTTGTAATGCAAGTTTAGTATTATGTATATGTATTTGAATGTGTAATTATGTATGTTATTTGAATGTGTAATTATGTATGTGTGTATGTGTATATGTATTCATGTATAAATGATTACGTGCATGTGTTTGGATGTATTGTGCGTATGTGAATGTCTATATGTATGTGTATGTGTATATAATTGTCTGAATGCAATTCATCCCACATTTTTTTATATTTTTTTATTATTTTAATTTAGAATTAAGGACAATTCTATATAACAAATCTTAGCTATTTTACTGTATAAGGAATTCTAATTTTTTAACTATTTTATTAATTTTGTTTGGAGTTGATTTGGTACTATCACTTTGGTTCTGATAAAGAGATAATCAGCACAATTTAAGAAAAGTCAAATGTTCTGAGGATCATTTCGATGTTGTTAAATTACAGGTGCCTTTTACGAGAGCTTCTACTCTCAAAGGCTCAGCCACTTTTCAATTTACGGATCCATTGTAAAATATTTTGTATTTGTTTTGGCTAAATAAAGAACTCAATAAAAAAAATTCAGTCAATTACCAGAATGTAATATGTAGTATGAAATGGCCAAGTGAGAGGTCAGTTGTAAGCCTGAAGGACTCGTATACTACTCGCTGTAGGAGGATTTCTAGAACCTCTTGTTATTCAGTGTACCGTCATTTTGCATCATACACCTAAGTCCCGTTTTTGTATTCTTTTTATATCTTTTCAATATGCGAATGTTGTAAAAGAAATACATACAGGTGAATATTTGCGTACTATATCAAGAAACAAACGGGTAAGTAAGAGATGCAAGAGAGCTTCTTTAACAGAACAGACAAGAAATCCTCAACTCTCAAGACTCTCCCTCCATGCACCAAATCATATCAAACTAAATTGAGCTCACCCCTCTTAAATTCTACCTTTACACACTCTCCTCCATTCATCACTCCCGTAAGTCTCTTCTTAGCTGAGTTTATTATCCTGGAGGTTGCAAGAATAAAAACATGTCATTGCTGTGAGAAAACTAAAACATTGTTCATGATAACAATACTTAATTTTATTCAGTTTTAAGAAGACTCTCGAGGTTACTGAGTTACTGCTCTGTCAGTGTTCTTTGTACTCTCCATCTTCCCACAATTGCTCTCTTCATCTCTCTCTCTCTCTCTCTCTCTCTCTCTCTCTCTCTCTCTCTCTCTCTCTCTCTCACTCATACAAACACACCCACACTCGCGCACCAACACATACTCATACACTCACACTCTCACACTCACCCACATAATCACACTCACTTACAATGACATTGTTACGCTCACACTCTCACATTCACCCACAAACTTAAAATCACACTTACTCTGATTCTTACTCACTCTCTCACAGTCACACTTGCATTTACACTGAGAGTCACACTTACACCCTGAATAACATTCACACACACTCATATCCACACTCACATTCATATTTATATTCACTCTCACACTTGCCAATTCGCAATCACACATTCACTCATACACTCAACTCACTCTTCTACATTCACAAACACACTAGCCCTTATTCTTACTGCTACTCGCACACTCACATTCTCAGTCACACTGACTTTTACAACACTTTCACTTTCACATTCATACTCTCTCTCTCTCTCTCTCTCTCTCTCTCTCTCATATACACATACCAACCTTCCATCCCTTCCCCTCCCCTCCCCTACCCCATTGACTTCTCTTTCTCTCTCTCTTTTCGCCTCATCTTTTCTCCACCTTCCACACCGCATCATCACTCCTTTCTCCACTTCTCACTCTTAGCCTCATTACATTTCTTTCTCTCTTCACCCCACGTCCTCCCCATTGTCTCTCCCCTTTCCCTCCCTAACAATTCTTCTTTCCTCACCCCTCGCCCTCCCGTCCCTGTCAATTCTTCCTTTTCCTTCTCCTTCCCATTTCACTCTCCTATCACTCCCTACTCCACCTTCCTTCGGCATCACCTTTGCTCAGCTCCGCATTGCTTTCCCATCATCATCAACATTCGCTGACTTCCCTTCCCTGTTCTCCTCCTCCCTTCTGTCTTCAGTCTCTTCCTTTTTTTCTCCTTCTCTCTTTACCCCACCTCCCTTCACCTTCTGCATCATCTCCTTTCCTCATCACCTCTCTATTACCATCCTCTACACATGTCTCTATGTTCCTCCCTCCCTCCCTTCAACCCCCCATCCCTCTTCCCCATCTTTCCTCTTCTCTCTCTTTCTCTCTTCATCCTTCAACCCCCCCCCCCCCGCCCTTGCAGTCTCCCCTTCTTCATATCCCACTTCCCTCTTCTCCAACAATTCTTACCCAATTTTCCCGTTTCCCCTCTCCTCCCTTTCCAGTCACCCAAGCTCCATGTAAACAGGTAATTTCATTCTCGTTAAACAGTGAATGTGAATGTATTTCAGAAGTTTTTGTCATCCTTTTCCCGGTAATGTCTTGCACTACAATATAATTAGCACTGCGCGACTAATTGCGCGGCTGAATAACTGACAAATGAGTAAAAGTGATGGGGTTTTTATGATAGACTTGATTGCTGTGTGAAATACCGGCATAGTCTTGTTGTTTGTAATGTCCTTTACACTTTATAACATTGTTAAGTCGTTCACGCCTGAATACAATTATTCATCTCAAGCATATCACTTTCAAAAAACGCTCTGCCTACACATCAATACGCTTATTCTCCTCATGCATCTACTCTCACGATACTGTCTCTCCACAACATACTCAAACTCTTACTACACATCGCTTCCACAGCATACTCAGCCTTTACTGCAATGCCGCCCTTTAAACCACCTCCTTCTCACAACAGACTGTGCCATTTCTCTTCAACACACATACCTCATGCACCTCACTTTCATAATACAATCAGCACTTTATAATGCCACTCTTCAACTCAGAGCTCACCCACCTCATATACGTGATTCTTACAATGTACAATGACACTCTACAGCGCATTTATTCGCCTCAAGCGCGGCAATCTGCCTTCCCTCCAGAACACAGTTACTCAAAGCACATCCCAACCACAAAAGAACCTTTAATATCAAACTGTAAATGTCCGCGCCTTTAAGTAAGGAGCATGTTCGAGCGAGCGTGTCTGTTAATATCGCATTAGCTTTTCGGTGATATTTGCGATAAACCAGTTTTGGTGCTCAGTTACGAACTTTTATCCATTTTTATTACTAATATATTTGGTACACTTTGAGACATGTCACTTACATAACTCCTGCTACTTGTCCTTAAGCTTTCCAAAGATGTGCTTAGCCTATTGCAGCTTTAATAGTCTGCGCTACAATTTCTTGGCGAATTTTATCGCCCGCCAGGTGAGACAATTATGTAACTGCCTGTGTCTGTGTGTCTATATGTGTGCTTGTCTGTTGCCTAGATATCTTAAAATCAAGTGGAAAATTGTATCCAAACTTTGTGGGCAGTGTCCCAGGATATCTGGATTGTTGGGTAATAATTTTGGTGAAGCTACGATGATATGCCTCCACTTGAGAAATGATTATTTTTTTTTCTTTTTTCATTTTTAAAAACAGGAATGCAGAGACACTGAATTCCGGAGGGGAGGGAGGCATTTTTTTTTTTTTTTTTTCAGTTTAGGCGAACCTGCGATGATATCCCTCTGATTACCAAAATGATTACTGACCTAATTTTATAGTCATGATGGGCGATACCCATTCGTATGCAAATGCTTTGGCTTTTATTAAGTAAAACCACCGAAGCAACACTTATCACTGTTTCATAAGGTTTCTAACTACAGTATGTATGTAGATTCAAGTTCACCTATAATTTTATACAAAAAAGAAAACAGTTTTGGTGCTATGCTGTATCACCCACCAAGATGTAGAATGTGTCCCCGCTTGTTATGTTCGATAGACCAATATGATTAACAAAACATCTGCTGCGCTGGTCTGAACTGGCTAGAGTGCTACGGCACCTCTTCTGTTTAATACTCCGGACGTTTTTCTTGTTGTACTGGTGTTGGGGTAACTGGGTGATTTTATTAATTTTAGGAGAGTTCTCTGCTGGAAATGATAATAATGCTAAAAAAAAAAAAAAATCCCTACATGATTGTTATCGTCCGGACATACACACCCAAAAAAAAAATAAATAAATAAATAAATAAATAAAACAATAGCACTGGGATGAAAGTGTTCAATACAATGTCGTCACTGAAACTAAAAATTCGAGAGAATAGAGTGTGATAAAATGATGACCAATACGCAGAAAGCATACGGTTCACATACAATACAGCCAGAGATCACAGCAACAACAATAACAACCACAAGAATGACGACGACAACGACAACAACGACGATGATGACAAAAATGCAACAGCAACAAAAATCACAAACAAGATTATCAACCAGTATAATGCGTTTTGGGAGCACGTGACGAGCGAACGAGCGCCATGTTATCACAATTTCCCTCTGATATGAAATTATAGGTGGAATCTTCGATATTTAATTGCTAGAGGTGATGCCAAAAACCCAGTGTCATGACGAAAAATATTTTGAACTTTGATTTCGTAATTGAGGTCTTCACTGATTAGAGCCGAACACTCCCTCGGAAAACTCGAGATTCTAAGGGGTTCCTATGCCTTTATGAGTGAATTTTTAGTTGAAATTATAATTTATTGAATGAACGTATCACAAGCACAAAGAACTTCAGCTCTACTTCACATAGGAGTAAAGTAATTAGCTTCTGCTTAGCGTGACGGTTGGGTCGGGCCGGGCCAGGTTGTGCCTGACAGTTCTTTCCAAACTTAACTGACAGGAAGCTTTGCTCACTCGCTTCGCTCGCTCGCTCGCTCGTAATAACAACGAGAATAACATTATCAGCAGCAATAAAAATAGTATTAACAGTAACAACAGGAGAACAGTAAAACAACGATTTTCATCAACAAGTCACAGCACTAATTGAACACATCAGTGGATGCTAATGACGTAATCAGAGGCGACATTATCCCGCCATTACCATTACAATTCCGCTGCTTCTCTCACTGTTTTTTTATTAACACTCGCACACCTCGTTATTCCTCTGATGCTCAATGGTACTCTTGTACTTTACTTGGGCTAGTACAGTAACAGATAATTGTATTCAGTTGGAGATAAGTATAGGAGCCTGGGTGTGTTAATGCAGCTCTCAGACAGCCTATATTTCTCTTCACTACTAGGATGTCATTTATATTTGGTTTTTGTTACTGCCAATTACAGTTAGTTTTAACAGACACTCTCAACTACGAGAGTTGGATATAACCTTCTTTAAATCCCACACTACATGGCGCTTCCTCAAACTGAATACAATCGACTGGAGGAAGTGAGAATGAAATAACAATTAGAGAGACAACATTTGCGAGAAATGCATGACATTACTGTAGTCTGTTTTTGGTAATGTGACCCGTTATCGACTGAAACGATCCTTGTCTCTCCTACATGCGTAACAGGAGGGTGGGTATGTTCGAACCCAACTTGTCCCGTACCATAACAATGTTCAGATCAGAACAGTAAAATGCTTTAATGGTTATGGTTGCTTTCTCGTTTCGTAGTTTCGCAACCAAGCCTGTCTTTTAATCATTACAGCGCTATATAAAGTCTTCTTGAATGCTCTAATTTACAAATTGGGAAAGGTGTCTTGAGATAATTGGCTCTTCGTGGTTCCGTGTCCATTTTCAACAGTTATTATATATTACTGACTATAAAATCATTTTCAATGTCTAAATCGAATATATGAGAAATGTGCCCCCTGATACCCGGCGCAGAGTACATTCATAGTACTTTTTAAGCCATTCATCCCAGAAATATAGTCTTGCAGCCGTGGCAACGACAGCTGGTAATAAGAATAACAAGTCTAACACCACCACCAAGTTCAAGTAGAGAAAAAAGTCTATCTATCTATCTATCTATCTATCTATCTATAGCTCGACGCCCTAATCCCGCAAAGGGTGGCCGCAGACAAAACGCCTCCAAGTCGCTCTGTCACCCACCATTTGACTACCCTCCCACCAACTCACCCCCCCCTCCCTCATATGCCTCTTAACTCCATCCCTCCACCTCATCCTCGGTCTACCTCTCCCTCTCCCTCCCTCCACCTCACCCACATGCACCCTCTTAGTCAGTCTTTCATTCTCCATTCTCTTCACATGTCCAAACCACATCAGTGTATTTCTCCTAATCTTCTCAACCACATCCACATCCACCCCACAGCTTTCCTTCACTTCTTCATTCGTCAACCTGTCCCTCCACGTCACTCTACATGCTCCTCTCAAGTAACTCATGTAAATATGTTCTGGGAATGAGGGACCCCATTCTCTCTAAGTTGGCACCGTTCTAGAATCCTGTCCCTAAAAATTTCAAGAAATTATAAAGAGAGAGAGAGAGAGAGAGAGAGAGAGAGAGAGAGAGAGCAGTTAGAACACGAAATTAGTCAGAACTGGTTTAAACTAGTCAAAACCAATGTACTAGTGAACAACTAGCATTACCTAGGCATAACTTGTTGCACCAAAGGATGTTGGGGAAAACCCGATTGTCAAGATTAAAAAGGTTCAATCTAGTTTAAGCTGAACGTTTTAGTTAAAACTAGTTTCAGCAACAGCTTTGTATGACGAAACTAGATTTAACAAATCACCACAATGAATACAGGTAAAAATGGACAAAGATATTTAAATTTTGCAAACTTTTAATAACATACGCAAAAATAATATACACTGTCAGGATTCTTTACTTTATTAAAACCGATAATTACACCTTCACTATACTAATACCTTTAAGTTCCACTGCACCGACTCATGCTGAGTAAAAATATTATGTAGATAAAAATACTGAGAAAAAATAAACTGCATTGTTTAATTATGCATGGCATACTGTTGTGACATTTTGTATTACATAACAATTTACGTTTCTTGCATTGGCATATGTTGGTTGCACAGTGTTTTGTACAATGACATCTAAAGAAACCTTGTCCTGTTCCCACACTTTACAAAGCGCAGCACTTCTTAACGATATTTCATTGCCTTCAGGGACATCAATCAAGGTCAGTAATGACTACTTACTGGTATCAAATTCAGACCGACTGTACAGTTTCAAGAGAAAACCGTCTTTAGTTCCTAATTTATACATTCCATCTTCACTTCTAATTATAACAACTGCAATGTTTCGAAGATTTACTTTTCCCCTGTCAGCTTCTGGAAATGGTAGTTACATTTTCCCCATTACTTGATGGAAGGTGAGAGGCATCAGATACTGTCTTCATTCTTTTTGCCTGCTTCTACAAACTACTGCCTGCTACTTGCTAAACATGAGATATTCGTGCTTCAGTATAACAGGTAGGACACATAACTTCCGACCCTAACCCTTTAACCGCGGGTATTGTTTTGGTCTGACTGTCCTCTCCCGCGGGGGTTTCAGCCAAATGTAAACAAACCTTTAAACCATAATAACTCTGCACAGAATAAAGCTAGAGAAAAAAAATAAGGTACCATTAGAAAGTACTAACCTTCAGCTTTCCATTGATGTAGGTTTCATGACTTTGTTGACTTTCACAGGACGGGGAGAGCCGTTAGAAGTGAGGGGTGTGAAATAACTATTTTACGCCCCACGCACCAGTACCAAATGCCAACCACTCTCTCATAATAGTAATATAAACATATATGAACACTGTACATACGATAAACACCCACTCTGTGTTCACTGAGGTAGGTAAAAGGCACTTCCCTGCGGATGCGCCCGCTCTTCACTGCGACACGCACTTCCCTGCGGCGGCACCCGCTCACTGACGTTTCATGCGATCTTTTCATTCTTTCTAACTTCTAATATTATTTTACATATAATATGGGCAATATACATTATATTTACAATGCACTTATTACTATATTGCGTCACTGGCGCATCACAGAATTACATAAGTGCCGCAGAATTCCACAAGTGCCGCAGATTCTCTTATTACAATATCACTTATTATACTGGCCAATATTTCCTTTTTTTTCTAGGCAAAATATCCCTTATTACTACATTATCCATTATACAATTATTAGCAAAGCACGTCACTGTCGCATCACTATAAATCACTGTCACTTTCAGTATTTACTCAGAGAGTGGTACTCGGCAAAGCACGGAGTTACACATAGAGCGACTTGGCATTCCAGGCACTGGTGTGTGCTCATTTTTCTCGTCCTAGGCCTCCGTGTGGTGGTAGAACATACTCTGCAGCGGCCCTGTGACAACCTGCCGCCTGCTGTAAGAGGCAATTTCACAAGCTGGTGCCGGCTCATGTAATTGCGGCACTCAAGACAGTCAGGTTGTGTGTCAGAGTGTCGCCTCGGGATCAATGCCGTCACCTGACCAAATCGTGCAAGTAGCGCCTGCACGACAGTCTTGGAAAACTGTCTCAGTGATGGTTGCCTTATGCCCCCGACTTGTGTCTTGTAGAGAATGAAGGCGTTGAGCATGCACATATCGAGCATGTGCAGGCAAGCCTTCCTGTACCATCGGGTGTTTCTCCTGAGACAGTCGATTTCGCCAATCATCATATCAGACTTATCAACAAGTCTCATATTTACATTATAATCAATGACGGCATCAGGCTTCATGATTGGCTCTCCCGTCCTGTAGCTGACCTTCCCAGTTCTCTTCAATTCCCCCTTGTGGATGGTGCTGATCATATTCACGACCTTCTTGTCATGCCACCTGATCGCAAGAAGCTTGTCTGACTTCTTCAGGTGAACATCTCCCCTGGATGATGATGATGCTTCGGGGAAACTAGGCCACTCTTTCCTATAGCTCCGTACAGTGCCAACAGTGCCAATGCCGTGTTCAGCAAGGTATTTGGAGAGTTTCGGTGCTATGTAGTAATTGTCTGTGTACAGCACATGATTACCACCAAAATACCTCTCCATCAGCACTTTTACAACGGAGCCAGAGAAGCCAAGGGGGTCTTTCCTGTTCACATCCGTTGTGCTAGCCGAGTAGATGACAAAATCCAGGATATACCCCGTCTCACAGTCACACAGCACAAAGAACTTTATCCCAAAGTGGTGGCGTTTGCTGGGGATGTACTGCATGAATTTGAGACGTCCTCTGAACAATACCAGGGATTCGTCTATGACGACTTTCTGCATAGGCCGGAAAAATCGCATAAATCGATCCCTAATCCTGTTGAGAAAATCCCTCACTTTCCACAAAGGGTCAGTTTGGGACGGGTTTGCATTGTCAGCGAAGTGCAGGTATCCAAGCAGCTGTCGGAACCGATCCCGTGACATATACTTCCCGAATATTGGGATAGTAGTTATGTCATCCACGAGCCAGTACTCCCCCAACTCATGTCTCTTTATATGGGGCATCAAAAACATTAGTGCAAAGAACACATACAGCTCTCTGATCCTGACAAGCAACCACGACACTTGCTTTGGTGAGCCAATAGGTCCCAGCCCTTCTGCTGCACATTGAGCTGCATACCTATTGGTCTCATCGCTGACATGCTGCACGATTTCATCATCCATGAAGGCCAGGAAGTAATCAACAAAGTCATCTCCTGCGTTGCATGGGAAGGCAGGCTGTATTCCAGCATTTGTCATATCAAACGGTGGATTGTGTGGCTGAAAATCTGCACCGTCAGACCAAACAAATGCATCCACTTGCCCTGTGCGTGGTTCAGTGGCAGGGGCAGGTTGCATTCCACTCGTTTCCCCGTGAGAAGGAGCTGAGGTGGAGGCAATGGGTAAGGCAGGAGGTGAGGCAGGAGGCAAGCGGGAGGTGGGTGAGGCAGGAGGCAACAGGGAGGGGGGTGAGTGCGGGGGCAGTGAGTGGGGGGGTGGCGAGGGTGAGGGAGCTGAGCGGGGGGGCAGGCGGGGGGGTTTCTGACCTGGTGCGTGGTGAAACTTGACCCTTTCTACCCCGCTTATCACCTCGCTTATCTCCTTGCTTATCGCCCAGCTTTGCCCTCCAACTGCCAGGCATCCCCTTTGTTCTAGGCCTGCCTGCACGGCCTGCCTTCCCTCGCTTTGCAGGCTTTGGTAATTCGTACTCCTCAGATGATGTAGACTGAGGAGAGGGCACGACAGATGATGATGATGATTATGTGAGGGCAATAGGGCTAGGGGAATGGGAAATTGATGGGAAATGCGTACTAGGGCCTGGTGTGGGAGACGTGAGCCTGCGCTTCACTCCCTTCCCACGTGCAATACCAGATTTGCCCATAGGAGCCTTTCCTTTCCCAGAGTAAGTTGGGGGTGGTGGGGGGGAAACAACACGATCACTTTCATCACTGTCACTATCAATGGAAAATGGTTCACCACCAATCACTGCCAAATCATCACTGCTTGCTGTGAGTGTGTCACTTTCACTGCCACAATCAAGAGTAGTACTTACAGTTTTGTCCAGCTCAGTTCTAATTTCAGGAGTGCTCAACCCCTTCTGCCTCGCCGTCGGCAGTTCCTTTACCGGTGTAGAGGTAGAGGGAACACTAACACTAATCATTGTAGAGGAGGAAGCGAGCGACGATGAGTCGGGACGGAGCGCCATTATCAAGCACAGAGCTGGACAGATACTGACTGATGCGGGTCAGGGCAGGGGTGGGGGGGGCCCCCTCGGGGTTGGAGGAGGGAGGTGTGGGATGGCTGGCGTGAAAGAACTCGACAGCTACTCTTGCGTGAGAATATTTGCGCGCCGGGAAAACGCGCGGTGTTCAAAATATTCACGATCATTCCAGAATGACACCCGCGGTTTGGTGCAGTTTTGTCACTGTCATTCTGGAATGACACCCGCGGTTAAAGGGCTAAGCCCTCCTTGACGCTCTCCATTTCTATCCCATGTATTACATGAATATTAGACCCACATTTTCACTTGTCTTTTTTTCACACACACAACACGAGATTACTTCAGATTTAGTGTCAGATATTATGTTTATGTTAAATTCACCTATACTCTGCAAATCATCAGTAGTTCCACTTACGGTTTCCTTATCCACCTTTGCAATGATCTTCTCTAGATCCTCTTCACTATGTAAGTTTTTACTTAATTCTAATGGAAGGCACGTTGTTGCCAGGCCAACCTTTGCTTCAGCACCAAACATTGCTTTGTATGGGATTTGATTTATGCCAGAATGCTTGGCTCTGTTCTTCATAAATTGAACAAAACGTAGACCTTCGGACCACTTTATTGTATTATTGTCTTTCATTCATCCACTCAACATATTTTCAATATCCTGATTTGCCTTTTCCACAGACCCTTGACTCTGACTATGTCTTGGTTTTCCATGCACAATTCTCAACTCTGGCCACAAAGAAGCTAAGGACGTTATGACAGTGTTCACAAATTCTCTCCCGTTATCACTGTCCAAAATAGATGGTGCTCCAAATATTACAAAAAAAAAAATGTCAACGAGGTGATATGCAACTTCTTCGGCGCGTTTACACTGCAATGCATGAAGTATCAAAAACTATGTCAAATGATCCTGGTATACCATTATGAACTTATATTTTCCATCCGGTAGTGTCTGCATGTCTATTAGGTCCCCTTGACACCGACTATTTAGCTCGGAATGTAAGATAGGTTCGGAGACAAATCTTTTTTTTTTTTTTCTTGCTTCGGCACACTTCACACATGGACAAGAAGAACATAATCATACCAACTGTAACATTTGCATAATTCTAGCAATTTCACATTTTAGTCATTCTCAACCACAATGACCAATAGCTAAATGAGATGTTTTAATTACCTCAAATATCTCAGGAGCAGGCAAGTAGTAACGACCCTCATCTTTGTTACTTTTAGCAATCAGTTTTTGAACACCACCAATTTCAAAACCATCAAGCCGCTTTAGTCTTCTGTATTGTAGTTTTCTTCTCAGCAATTTTAGCGCCTTTCACCTCCTAGAGAAGTAAAGCATACTTGTCTTAAGTATGTTTTAGTGTGATACTTTGCCTTTGTCCCACTTCAGTATGGTTTGTAAAAACTTCTCCTTCCATCAAGTTTCTGTTCCTGGTTCACCAGGATGGTCAAGTGAGCTGGAAGTTGCCATTTAGTTGAGTATCTCGGCACTGGAGTCAGGAGCATGATGTTATCACTCCTGACATCTCACGATCAACCAACTGAAGGCGAACAAACCACCCCACACAACAACCATGGTGGCTGAGTGACTGAGTCGGCCAACCATATGACCAAACCATATGAACCAAACATGACCCGACTGTTACTACTGTTAATGACAGCTATGCTGGTCGTCAAGTATCTTAATAGGCATGACACTATTTTCACACTACACCGAAGTGGATTAAATATACGATCAAGATATCGCTAATCTTATCATGTGGATAAGATAAACATAATTTATAGCATCTACTTTTCACTGAGGTGTCTGGCAGGTAAATACCGGAACACCTAGTTTTCTCAGACAGAGGAGTTGTTGACATTAGTTTTGACTGAAGAGTTTAGGTAAAACTAGGTATGAAATCTCTCCAGTCCGTCATTTCGTATTTTACCCAGCCTCCTTTGGTGCAACTAGTTCTGCCTAGGTAATACTAATTGCTAAGTACAAGAAATGTGACTTCTGGTTTTTACTAGTTTAAACCAGTTCTGACTAAATTCTGTGTTTTAACTGCAATATATATATATACAGTATATATATACATATATATATATATATATATATATATATATATATATATATATATATATATATATATATATATATATATATATACATATATATACCATAGGTGTTGCTTAGGAATGCTAAAGCGGTGTGTTGTGCAGCAAGAGTAACAACACAGAAGAAAGGCACGGCGGCAGGTGGGATGATGAGGTTAAGAGAGCAGTGGAGAAAGAGAGGAAGAAGTGGCTAAAATGATTACAGGACAGGGGATCAGTTGAAATAAGAACAGAATATACTGAGAGTAAGGAGCACGTAAAAAGACTAGTGAAGAGGAAAAAGAAGGAGGTAAATGATGATCTAGGAAGAAAAATGAATGCAAACTACTCTGATAATAGAAAGTTATTCGGGAAAGAGGTGCAACAATGTAGAAGTGAAAGCAGAAAGAAATGTGATGGTGTGAAGGATGTAGGCGGTAGATTAACCCATGGAGATGAAGTAAGGATCAGACGGAAAGAATGTTCTGAGAGACAGATGAATGGGAATAGAGAAAGCAGAGCGGCTGTAAATATGATTAGTTTTGAGGATGTGCAGAGAAGGTATGCAATGCCAGGAGATACGACACTCGCACAGGTGAAGAGTGCTGTCAAGCGGCTGAATAATGGGAAAGCAGCCGGGGTTGATAAGGTGTATGCAGGGATGATTAAGTGGAGTGGAGTGAATGGAATGAAGTGCTTGTTGGAGATATGTAAGAAGGCATGGATGAGTGAAACTGTGCCAATAGGATGGATAAAGGCTGTGATTGTACCCCTGTACAAAAAAAGAAAAAAAGGTGAGCTAAGTCAGTGCAAGAATTATCGTGGCATAAAATTATTGAGTGTGGTAGGGAAGGTATATGGGTATATGGAAGAATTATTATAGAGAAAATAAGAGAGATCTCAGAAGACCTAGTGAGCCATGAACATTCTGGCTTTAGGAGTGGCAGAGGATCTGTGGATCAAATATTTGCATGAGACAGATAGTGGAGAAGGCGTGTAAGAAGGACTATAAGGTGTTGGTGGCATTTTTGGATGTGGAAAAAACATATGACAAAGTGGACAGAGAAGGATTGTGGAAGCTTTGCTCATGTACGGTATAGATGATAAGCTGCTAGGTGTCATCAAGAGATTTTATGATGGAAGTGAAGCATATAAGTGAATGGTTCACAATCGGTGTGAGCGTGCGACAAGGCTGTATGATGTCCCCATGGTTGTTCAATATATATATATATATATATATATATATATATATATATATATATATATATATATATATATATATATATATATATATATATATATATATATATATATATATATATATATGGATGGGGGAGATGAGAGAAGTAAAAACACGAGTAATGAAGAGAGGGATGGCGTTGGTAATGAATGGTGATGGATGGAATATCTCAAATGTCTTGTAAGCTGATGATGCAGTACTGCTTGCAAATACCGGACAAGAACCTGGTAGGCTAGTGCAGAGTTTTGCTGATGTCTGTGAGCGTCGTGTCTTGAGACTAAATGTAGAAAAGAGTAAAGTGATGGTTACTGAGAGAGAAAGTGACTCCCAGTGCGATGTTACGGTAAATGGAGAGAGACTGGAATTGGTGAGAGAGTTCAAATACCTGGGTACGGTGATAGAAACGAGAGGAAAATCTGCAAAAGAAGTTGAAAGTAGAGTGACACAAAGAAAAATGGTAGCTGGTGCAATGAAGGCCTTGATAATATACAGAGACTTGAGTGTTGCAGCTGTGCGAGGCTTACATGAAGGAGTGTTTGTGCCAACTTTAACATATGGATGTGAGACTATGGTGTGACATGAAAATGAAAAGTCAGGAGTAAGGGCAGTGGAGATGAGACTGCTGAAGAGTGTATGTGGAGTACAGAGGGTGGATAGGATACGAAATAATGTGATTCGTGAATTATGTGAAGTGAGGAAGTCTGTGGACGCCAGAATCGAAGAGAGTGTACTGAGATGGTATGGTCATGTGGAGAGAATGGACAACAACAGAGTGGTGAAAAAGGTATATCTGAGTGAGTTTGAAGGAGGGAGGAGGAGAGGCAAGCCAAAGAGAAGATTGAGAGATATGGTGGATGAGTGTGTAAGGAAGAGAGGTTTTAAAGTTGATGAGGATAGGGAACTGACAAGAGATCGAGCTAGCTGGATGAATGTTGTGAGAAGTGCAGGATCAGGGATTTGGCACCCTTTTTTAACGAGGCAGCGTCCGGATTGACTCTATCGGATAAGTTTATGTGAAGTTGCAAAACGTGGTGAATGTTTTTTGGCGTATCCAATAGAGCCAAGATTCTGGGAGTTTGAACGATGAATGAATGGAAACGTGGCCCACTGGATTAGGAAACATTATTGCTGTTTGGACATTGCTACTCCTCACCCTGCCCTATATATATATATATATATATATATATATATATATATATGGAGCCTCTGGTACCGTGGTAAAGTGTGCGTTTTCGTACACTGAAGAACGAGGGTTCGCTCCCCGCCAGAGTAATAAACTTTGGGAGCATTCTTCTGGCAAGGCACTGCTGGGCGGACATCAGGGGTGCTGTGGTTGAACCAGTGTCGCATACTATAAGTATGCTTGCACCCAGTCGGCTTGCGCGGGCCGTTTACACTTGGTTCACGGATTACACGCACATCCAAAGCCAATACAACACTACAAGCACTTCTCACCCTATATACAATATCTACCAGACAGCCTAAGCCACTTGGTAGAGATACATTGGCTGTATCGTCCCCACTTCGGTAGGGATAGGCCGGTCCTGCAGTGGACGCTCAAACGGCTGATGATGATTATATATATATATATATATATATATATATATATATATATATATATATATATAGATAGATAGATAGATAGATAGATAGATATAGATAGATAGATTATATATATATATATATATATATATATATATATATATATATATATATATATATTGATTTAGATAGATGATAGATAGATGGACTGATTGATTATAAGACAGGTTTAGGGATGAGCTGGATGAAGTAGCAGGAGAAATGTCCAGGAATCGTAAAGTGATTGTAATGCGCGATAAGAATGGTAGAGTAGGCATTAGTCCTGTGAATGATATAATGGGTAATAACTGAGTACCGAGAGAGAATGACAAAATGAAGCGACTGAAGGACATGTGTCAGGAAAGGAGGTTGTGCATTTGTAATTCTTATTTTTAACACAAAGATGCACATAAATATGCGTAGTGCAGCGGTAATGGAGATCATGTTGAAAGGAGCCTGATTGATTACGAGCTTGTTGACAAATCGATGCTCGGTATTGTTGAGAATACGGAGGCAGTAAGAGGAAGATGTGGAAGTTTGTCAGGTCATATGACTGTGGTATGCCAAATCAGGCTGAGAGGAGTGAGGTGGACCAAGAGAGGGAGAGAGGGGAGCCTTCAGGGAGAGAAACTGAGTATCAAGAAGCTGAGGATCAAAGAAATGACAGATGAATGTAGGGCCAAAGTAGGTGAGGAGTTAGAATCAGTGAACTGGAATGAAATGTATCTGGATAGCTTGTGGAATGTATACAGGGATTGCTTAGTTAGGAATACTAAAGCAATGTCTGGTGTGGCAAGAGCAACAACAAAGAAGAAAGGTACGGTATGGTGGGATGAAGAGGTTAAGAGAGCGGTGGAGGAAAAGAGGAAGAAGTGGCTAAAGTGGTTACAGGACAGGGATTCAGTTGAAATAAGAACTTAATATACTGAGAGCAAGAATTCCGTAACGAGACTAGTGAAGAGGAAAAGAAGGAGGTAAATGATGAGCTAGGGAGAAAAATGAATGCATACTAATCTGAAAATAGGAAGTTATTCTGGAAAGAAGTGCGGAAATGTAGAAGTGAAAGGGGAAAGAAATGTGACAGTGTGAAGGATGCAGGTGGCAGGTTACTAACCCATGGAGATGAAGTAAGGACCAGATGGAAAGAATATTTTGAAAGCCTGATGAATGAGAATAGAGAGAGCAGAGCGGCTGTAAAAATGATTGGTTTTGGGGGTGTGAGGAGAAGGAATGCAGTGCCAGGAGACGTGACACTCGCACAGGTGAAAAGCACTGTGAAACGGCTGAAAAATGTGAAAGCAGCTGGTGTTGATGAGGTGCATGCGGAGATGCTTAAGTGTGGTGGAGAGAGTGGAATGAAGTGCCTGTTGGAGATATGTAAGAAGGCATGCATGAATGAAACTTTGCCAGTAGATTGGAAAAGGCAGTGATTGTACCCCTGTACAAAAATAAAGGTGAGCAAAGTGAGTGCAAGAATTATCGTAGCATAAGTTTATTGAGTGTAGCAGGGAAGGTATATGGAAGAATTATTATAGAGAAAGTAAGAGAGATACCAGAAGTCCTAGTGAGTTATGAACAGGGTGTAGGAATGGCAGAGGATGTGTGAATCAAATAATTTGCAGTAAGACAGAGAGTGGAGAAGGAGTGTGAGAAGAACTATAAGGTGTTGGTGGCATTTTTGAATCTGGAAAAGAATACAACAAAGTAGAGAGAGAAGGAATGTTGAAGGCTTTGCACATGTACTGTGTAGATGGTAGTGAGTCATGTGTAACGGTTAATTGGCATCTAAAAGATTGTTTCACGATCAGTGTGGACGTGTGATAAGGTTGTGTGATGTCCCCATGGTTGTTCAATATATATATATATATATATATATATATATATATATATATATATATATATATATATATATATATATATATATATATATATATATATATATATATATACAGTATATATATATATATGGCTGGAGTGATGAGAGAAGTAAAAACACAAGTAATGGAGAAAGGGATGACGTTGGTAATGAATGGTGATGGACGGAATGTCTCAGATTTCTTGAATGCTGGTGTTACACTTGCACATACCGGACAAGAGCTTAGTAGACTAGCGCAGAGTTTTGCGGATGTCTCTCAGTGTCATACTTTAAGAGTAAATGTAGAAAAGAGTAAAGTGATGGTTATTGAGAGAGAAGGTGACTCCCAGTGTGATGTTACAGCGAATAGAGAGAGACTGGTATTGGTGAGAGAGTTCAAATACCTGGGTACAGTGATAGAAAAGAGAGGAAAATGTGCAAAAGAAGTTGAAAGCAGAGTGGCACAAGGAAGGAAAGTAGCTGGTGCTATGAAGGCCTTGATAAAAAAACAATAGAGGCTTGAGTTTTGCCGCTGTGCGAGGCTTACATCAAGGAGTATTAGTGCCGACTTTAACATACGGATATGAGACTATGGTGTGGCGTGAAAATGAAAAGTCAGGAGTAAGAGCATTGGAGATGGGATTGCTGAGGAATGTATGTTGTGTACAGAGAGTGGATAGGATACGGAATAATGTGATTCGTAAAACATATGGAGGGAGGAAGTCTGTGGACACCAGAATCGAAGAAATGTACTGAGATGGTTTGGTCACGTGGAGAGAATTGATGACAATACAGCGGTGCAATAGGTATATCTGAGCGAATTGAAGGAGAGAGGAGGCGAAGTAGGCCAAGAAGAAGGTGGAGGGATATGGTGGATGAGTGTGTGAAGAAGAGAGGTATGGAAGTTGGTGAGTCTAAGGCCGCTTTCACACGAGGCCACCGGTGGCCGCCACCAGTGGCTGTAATTAGTTGCCTCCCATAGTTTTCAATGAAGCCTTTCTTACGAGGCCACTGCGGTTGCCGGCCAGCAACCAGCTCCGGGGGGTGGCTCGCTCGCGCAACCAGTGTCCGCCACTGGCGGTTGCTGCCACTCGCTGTAAAGCATTTTTTCAAATCTGAGCTTTCATACGGCTACACTAGTTGCCGGCCCCTTCACACTGGGACACCAGTTGCGGCCACCGGTGACGGCCACCAGTGGCCGTCACTGGTGGCCCAGTGTGAAGGGGCCGGCAAATAGTGTAGCCATACGAAAGCTTCGATTTGAAAAAATGCTTTACAGCGAGTGGCAGCAACCTCCAGTGGCGGACACTAATATGCGCGAGCGAGCCACCTCCGGGAGTTGGTTGCCGGCCGGGCAACCGCAGTGGCCTCGTATGAGAGGCTCCATTTAAAACTATGGGAGGCAACTAATTGCGGCCAAGGAACTGACACGAGACAGTTGGCTGGATGATTTTGTAGGGAGAAGAGCATAACCAGGGATTTGACACTCCTTTTTAACGTGACAACGTTCGGACTGATTCTGTCATATAGGTAAATGTGAAGCTATAGAACGTATTGATTTTTTTTTTTTTTTTTGGCCTATCTGAGGAGCCAGGATTCCGGGGGCTTGAATGATGAGTGAAAGGAAGTATGGCCGATTGAATTGGGGAAATTTAGGCTGTCTGGACGTTGTTGCTCCTCATCCCGCTTAGGGTTGGAAAGGAGGTCCGCATGATGATGATGATGATAGGTAGATAGATAGATAGAAGATTGATGTAGATATACTTAGATAGATAGATGCAGATATAGATATATACAATACTCTCTCCTCGTTCAGAATATATATATATATATAGATAGATAGATAGATAGATATATATATACATATATATATACATATATATATATATATATAGATAGATAGATAGATAGATAGATAGATAGATAGATTGATTGATTGATAGATATATAGATATAAATAGATAGATAGATAGATAGATAGATATTAGCAGGTTTACCCGGTGTTCCCTCTCCCCCTCCTTATTTATCTTCCTCCTCCTGTCCCTTCCCCCATCTCTCTCTCTCTCTCTCTCTCTCTCTCTCTCTCTCTCTCTCTCTCTCTCTCTCTCTCTCTCTCTCTCTCTCTCTCTCTCTCTCTCATTTGTCTGACTCTTACAACTCTGCCCCCCTCCCTCAAACCATCGGTCTTTTTGGTCTTAAAACCTTCCTTTGGTCATAAGACCAAGAACTCGAACACTCCGGTCCCATTTGTTCTGGTTCAATATTTCGTTCTACTCCAGAAAGACCATGTACTGTACCTCTCATGCTTTTGAAGAAGGATTATAAGAGGCCCATTAACTTTCTATTTCAGCTTTCACAGATTAACGCACAGTTTTTGTGCGTACTTGTTTACTATCACCAGTGACCTAAAATGACTTCCGACCGGTGAACTAAAATGACCTCCGAGTCAACCTCACATAGCCTATATCCGACCTGGAGGTCATGTGAGTCACCATGCGAAAAAGTGGGTTGCAGGGGTACCCTACGTTGCCCAAGCCAAAAAGACGAACACTCAACCGGTGACCACAAATGACCCACATCTGAATTTTTACTCCCGTGAAACCTTCCTTGGGTCATAAGCATTCGAAGTATGTACAGTAGGTTAAGACCAGGTAAAATGCAAATTGAAGTAATAGTTCGTGAACAAACAGACAGTCAGACAAAAAATTATATATATATATATCCATCCATCATCCAATCCTACATTGCCCCATGAGGAGCGTAGCAGCTCGGGGCTAGGGAGTTGGTCCCAACATTTAAGATGAGAGTGACCAGCCTCACTCATCCCTGAGTGGCATTACATGAGCAATCAACCCCAACCAACCCTTGGGTATAAACCTTCACCGGCTCAATCCGATTGGAGCGCAATAATTACCCATTAAACCACTAGGCGCCAAAATTTGGTTATATGGTTACCACCCAGGTTAGTAAATGGTTTCCTGGTGCACAGGAAATCATTTGGCTTGTCACTCAGTGTAGAGTCACCCACAGGCAGAAGGAAGTGGAAAGAATGAAGGAAAGAAAGAAGAGGGAGTGTAAAGTCACCCGTAGGCTGAAGGACAAGGAAAGAATGAACGAAAGAAAGACAGAAGAAAATGGAAGGAAAGAAGGGTGGAGAGGAAAGGGCAGACACCCGAGAGCAGCACTACATCGAGTGAGTGGATGGTGAGTGGCCGTGTAGTGCACATGCACTACACGGCCACGTTGAACACACAATCCCATCCAAGTTGGTCGCAGCTGCGCACACTACTAGCCACAGCCATTCAGTGTCACGGTTTGCGGTTGTGAATAAATCACTCCGAGCCATGAAATATTTTTATAATATATATATTCCGACCAATCCGGAAATATCAAGAGACCATTTGATATTCTTTCCTGGCATTAACCATATGGCTTTTTCTTATTTATTTTAAAATCCACTGGCATCTTTCTTTACAGTTAGCGGTATATATCAGTGCTCAGTAGGTATATTGACACAGGGAAGTGTCACTGACACTGGTGCTGTCCTAGCACCCTTGTTTAATGCCGGCACTCAGCATTTATCTCCTCTGTCATGTCACCTTTGGGTGGGACTCGTCAAGAGGTCAGACCGCCGTGCAAGTCTTGCCCCTATCACCGTTTGCTTCCATCTAACTAATTCTCCTTTGGCCTTCTCCACAACAACTCTTCCTGTGTTTTGTTTTATAACCACAGTTTGCAAGCCAGCCAACTTTCTCTTGACGCACTTGTTCAGCTGGTTAACTGACGCAGTTTTCTGGTTAATGGTGATAAGCTCTTTATTACTATTTGGAGTCTTGTCGTAGACTTAATTTCATGCAGCAGTGGATGTTTTCCATACCCTACACAGAGTCCAACAATACAGTAATATCGCTAGTGTATGAGCACCTGCGTCTCTTTTTCAATAGCAAGGAAAATTTACATAAGCAAATAACCCTACCAATAAAGTACACTTTATGAGTGCGTGACTAGCAAGTGAGCATTGGTACATAAGCCTGTCATCATAATTTCATCTTCGTGTAAACTTTCATTCACGCTTTTTTCTGAATGTGCTCATAGCGAGGCGCCGCCGTAGCATTTATCACACAAGCAATGTTCAGTTCTATGCTTCTGACTTGCCATGTAAACGAACTGCATCGACAAAAGCTTGGCTATTGATCGAATGATAAAACCCAGAAATGGGGTAATTATCCGTACTTATTTCACCCAATAAACAGAGAATAAAGGTTCATGTAAAATTGTGAGCGTAATATCCTATATTTAATTGTTAAAATTCACGCAAGGAAATATAATGTTACAACATGAATTTTTTTTCTAATTTGCTTTCGTAGTGGAGCATGTCAGTTGAAGCCCTCGGTACATTTCCTTGGAAAGATGGAATTCCCAGGTTTTTTTTTGGGCTCATGAGTAAATATATAGCAAATAACAAAATTTATTGAATGTATCTACTACCTGTTAAAAGAATCTCTTCTTTTTATCACACAGTAGAAAAGTTATTAGCCTCTGAAAACCATCGCAGTCGTGCCATGTTGTGTCGGGCCAGGCCGGGTCATGTCGGACCTCTCATTTCTCAGTTGAATGTAACATTGCTTTGCTCGCTGCGCTCGCTCGCTTGCAATAAAGTGTCGACCAGCAAAAACGGTCCTGCCATCACCCACCGCCGGTGCACTTACTGACTTAGTGGTGATAAGAGCTGACATTTCAAGGTATTACAATAATATGAAAAGACGTGTACTTCAATTTATCAAGCATTAGAGACTTTTAGAAGTCTTAAACAATATTCGCTTATTCTCTAGCTGTCTTTAGATCTTTTTTGTGCTTAACTATTTTCTAATGCCTTTGGAGAGCATACTGAGCAACCTGGCATAATGAGACTGGCAACTATTACGATGAAGGTGGTAGTAAAAGTGAATCTATGGACGTAAACCTTTATTAAATAGAGCAGCATAGACAACGAACATGACACCATAATAGCACACTGCCAAGGAGACACACACACACACACACACACACACACACACACACACAGGCTTCATTATCTCCAAATTCATATCCTTGCTAAAACTGCCTGAGGGTCACTTTCTCTTTCACAAAAAGAAAAGTATGACATCCAACAGTGTATATATATATATATATATATATATATATATATATATATATATATATATATATATATATATATATATATATATATATATATGCCAACACTCAGATTTATTTAACAATTACTGTTGCAAAGTTTAGTACTCAAAAACTGGTTATACCCCAGTTTTGTATTTTGCAAAATTTTCGTTATTTCTTAAAAAAAATAGTATAGTCTATTAAATATTTTTCGGAATCATATATCCACCAACAAACTCTTTCTCTGTCTCTCCGGATTAATTTATAAAAATAATGTAACTAACATATATGTCTACAACAGACTAGGATTTAGATCAGTTGAGGATTTAACACTAACATTAAAACACTGTGAACCTGGCGACTCGTAACGTTAATTCAGTGATATATATGAATCCCGAGGCCACAAAAACATACAGTAAACACGGACACCTACGCTCAGGCACGTCTGCACTAACAGGCACCACAGTCCAATTTTCAGGAAAATGACAATATGATAGTTTTATCTTGGCACAATATTTCTGTGTAATGAGCAGCTGCACTACTATGAATAACGATGAATACTCTGAAGAACACTTGAAGAGAATGGTGAAACAAGCCAGGTAACTGATGTATATAGTCTGAAAAAAAAAAAAAAAAAAAAAACGTAGTATAAACTACTCTTGCAGGTCATGACAATTTGGCCAGTGTCATAGTAAAAAAAAAAAAAAGAAAAAAAGAATAAGATTACAAAGAAAGTACAAATACCAGTTTCCTATTCGTCTAAAGCAAAGTTATCCTCTGCGGTAAACGCGAATGATAACAATCCCCAGAAAGAAGATTTATGGAAAGAAGGATACAACATTATTTGATTTAACACCCAACTGATAATGGTCATTACAACGAAATAGGGGTTCTGAACAAAATATATGAAAAAACAGAAAGGACATTATATTCAATATCAAACTTTTAATTTTGAGCAATATTATAAAACCTGAAATTAGGACAGGGAAGACAAAGTATACAGATTTTGACATCAGTATTGGAAAACATAATGAGAGAAAAAAAAAGTATGACCTTTTGAGATCTTTGCCATTTGCGTTTTGTGAAGGGGAATGTTGTCTTGTAACTTCTCAGCCTCACAATTGTTTTACTGACAGTGAAAATAGCGGTTTGCTTAAACCCATGTATATTCATCTTTTATTATACAGCTGATAGATACCTTGGTGTGGTGCCTGGTCCAGATTTTGAGTACTGATGTGGTGCTGTGAGTGAGAGGCAAAAAGCTTTATCTGGACAGTACGAGAGTTCAACAGGTGCTACAGTTGCAATGACTAGTTCCTTTACATTGCCGCCAAACTGTCGAAACCTAATGAACTAAAGTTGTTAATGAATCAGAACTATCTGCCTTTGCAACTACTAAAACGAATGACCAATAATTATATGAATAGTAATCTCCCTGCTTCATTGCTTCAAAACCCTGGGAATATAATGTGACGATTAAATAAGTTCCTGCTAAATGAATCAGTAACTTAGAACCCTAGAATTGTAATATATATATATATATATATATATATATATATATATATATATATATATATATATATATATATATATATATATATATATATACAAAGTTAGATATCTTACTAACAAATAAAAATAAAATGAGCGTTATTCTCAGTGCTTCATAATTTCAAAACAGAGTGAAGAAGAAAAAAGATGTTGTTTTAATGCCTATCGTCTGTATGAGATCCATCACTGCAATTAATTTTCTACTTAATCCCATTCAGCACTTACAACCAGATCAGCAACATAGTGTGAAGTATGTCAGAAAAATGATTTCTTGTTAATCAGTAATAATCGGATTACTTCCACTCTCATCATTACTTTGCTTCACAACCCCTGCACTGACAAGGATTTCAAAACCCAGTAAGAAGTTACTAAAGTAAAACAACAAGATTAAAGTAGATTGGAAAAGAATCAGTATTAATACTAATAAGATCTGTTTCTTCATCGTTTCAGATCCCCATCAGTGTTAAACCAAATGAGATGTTACAAAATTAATCACCATTAATGGAATGAATTGGAGTCCAAGGTAATTGGTACAGAAACCTAGAAATGTAAAGTATGTAAAAACCTAGAGATATATTGCAATATTAATATAATCAAATGGGTTGGAATCTAGTTTTGTTGGTTCAGGGCCTCAGAAATGTGTTAGGAATATTGCGAGACAGATCAAGCACAGGGAAATAACTTCGAAGGTTCTCTCAACAACTCAGAACTCCAGGTCTGAAAATGGATCATGGCGATTATTATACAATTCTAGTCAAAAATTCTTTTACACATCTGCTTTTCACAGCGAATGAAGTAAGACTCTAGCCCTTCCAGCCCATTTGAATAACACTAGTTTGTGTAGGAAGCAGTATATGAGATTTCGACACATTTACTGAGACGGCGTAACGGAAATAATGACACTGGCTGTACTATACGTTCGGTCAAAAAGTATCTTGATTCAGCTTGATGGTTCCACAATGAGTGTGAATGCCTTTTGCATTTTTGTTCAAAGGCAGTTATTTATGAATGGAGTGTATTTTCTTATGAAAGCTATGTTACTTATGTCGTATTGATAATAATAGACATGTACGTACATTGGATGTGACTAGAATGCCTTCAAATGTTTTGTGAACTGTTTCAATATTCGTATATTAAGGAGAGAATACAGGATATATAATGATACTTTTTTGATCGAATTAATCTAAACTACAGTACATCACAACGTGGGAGAGTGCTAGTGTGTAACAGAGGTCTGACAATTGGTATAGTCAGCAACACAGACATATCCACGTTTGTTGAGAGTAATATGAATGAGGGAGATTGCTTTTATTAGCTGAAATGTCCAACTAACTATCGTGACTGAACGTCGAAAAATGTAGCTAGAGCTCTCCTTCACACTGATGCTGTCCCAGGTTTGGATGTGGCATACTGTACTTGTACTGAAAAAGCAACAATAACACGACCAATGTGGTCTACGAAGGCCAACTGAAGCTCAAGGCTACAGCTCGGAAGTACGGTAGGTTGTATTGTATCATAATAGACAGATCACATAGTTCCCATACATGTTAAAAAACATCAAGAGTCAATCCCATGTTACCTCGTTAGAGGTGTAGGGGCCTGGGGCCCAGGCTACAGCAGTCCTGAGCATATAAGGGTGGATGACCAGTCTACTCCCATTGATGGCATTACATGATAAAAAAAAAAAAAAATCAACTGGGCCAATACAACAACAACAGGTGCAGCAAGTTATATAATTTAAATAAACCGAGTGAAATGGGAACCACGGGAATGATTTTAAGTTGTTTATTTCTCTATTTTATCGAACAGTACAGAGCCCACAGAAAGAATGGAAACAGTAGCGAAAGTAAGTTAAAAATTTATCTGAATACTACATACCAATCGTAAGGTGCGAATGAAGGTGTAGATGGTGTTGATGATACTGATAATAATGACGATAATAATAATAATGATTATATTTTTGTGGTTACCCTCTCACCCAGTTCAACATATGTATTTATGAATCATTATTTTATCCAGTTACCCACTTTAGCCATACGACGTACTCAAGATTAAATTCTTGCTATTTCAAGGCTATTTAAGTTAACAATTAGAAGAGACACTTCGAACACAAGCGCCTAAGAAATGGCCTTCACGAACTCTTGCACGGGAAGACATAGCCCTTTAGTTGAAGAAAATACAATAAATGCGTCAGTGACATTAAGGTGTAAAAGTTGAGTTTATTTACATCCCAAATACAAGAAGCATCTACGGAAAGGAATTATTAAATAATCTAATCTTTGGGGCAAGTTCCACTTAACAGTACAGCATCAGCGGCTAACGCTGATGTTTGTGCGAGTTGAGCACATCCGAGTTCATACTTTAAGGAATAAGGTTCATATGGTTAAAACTGAGTGTGCAGAATTGTGGACGAACTTCGTATTAGAATAATTCAGTATCTTGGGTATTGCCTTTTATTCGCTAACTGCAGTCCGTATAGGGGGATGCATGCTGATGAGCCGTCAAAACCTAAGGCTTTTCGTCTCGTTAACTCTCCTGCTTTTACTGGCCCCCTTCAACCTCTGCCTCATCGCCGCATTGTTGCATCTTTATTTTTTTTTCTACCGGTACTTCAACGGTCATTATTCTTCTGAGCTCTATGCTTGCACCCACTCTCCATTGCGGCGGCTGTGTAGCACCAGTCTGGCAATAAACTCCCATTCTTGTTCTGTCGAACTCTCTAGTGAGAAAGGTAACCTATACCCCAAGTCATTCATGTATGCAATACGTAGGCTCAGGAATGATATTTATAAATTTCCTTCCGCCTATGACCTTCAGCCCTTCAAATGCAATGTGTTCAGCCATCTCTAAATTAACAGATCTTGAATATGGGTCTTTGATTTTTTTTTTTTTTTTAATGGATGGAACAAGCCTATCATTCGGGCGTTTAGATTTCGGTTCCTTCTTCCTTGTATACATACGAGTATATATATATATATATATATATATATATATATATATATATATATATATATATATATATTATATATTAAGCTTATTTTAACCACTTTTCAGGTCTACTCCTAGAAAAAGAAAAAAGGAGAGGGGGGGGAAATGGCTGACACTGGTTGCCAGTCAGCCTCCCACACCCTTGGCACTGTGGGCTCAAAAGCTGACGTAGGCTTCGGCACAGAACGGTATTACCGAATTTTGTATAAAGGATCAAATACCCCTCAGCTAACATCGAAGAGTCGAATTCTCATTGGCACTGGAGGCTTCATTGCATGTTTTTCTGAGCATTTATTATATATACTAAACCCTTGTATTCTTTTTTTATTTCAGTCATCTCTCTATTTCTTTTATATTGCCAACATAATTTCCATCGATGAAATACACTTGCTTTCTCCATTATCACACCACAGATTAATCCAACAGTTTTGAAAATTTTACACACTATTCTGGAGTTTGTTGAGTTTCGATTATCCCATCACTGGTCTCTGAAAGTTACTGCTCACTGTTTTGTTTTTCATTGTTATGAAGCGCATCAGTAATTCTGTCTGCAGTTGTTCAAGAGGATACAATAGGGTAATATGCAAAATAAATCGATGAGGGACAGGTGCTGCGAAACCTCCTATGCATCCTAGAATACGACACATTTTGCAGCGACCGAAAAAGTTTCCTTTCTATGTTACGGCGTCCACATAACGTCTACGAATTTCCATTACTTTATATCCTCTCGCATCACACCAAAATGCATCATTTGTGGGTACAAAAACATGTGAGAACTCTCTCAGATTATCAGTATTAGCCACTGGGGGAAAGTAACAATTTCCAGAGGTGAAACATTAGAAATAAATTTTCTCCGATCACATAATAACACTCACCACCCTCTTCGTGCATCTGAATCACTGTACCGAGAATCTGATAATTTACAGCCACGTTCATAATAGTTAATCGGTGACATAAGAGACTTTTACACCTCTGTCTTAGGTCTTTATTTTGCATATTTTACAATGAAGTTCACTTCCATGTACTACATATCTTTTTAATAATGATCGACTTTGAATCTGTAACGTACAAGAGAATATTGTGGTGTACTGCACAGAAAAAAATAGCTAAATCTGAGATATTATGATATCTACGAAGCCACAGATAATATGATCCCTTGCCTGAACAAAACAAACGGAGACGGGCACCGTCAGCCAAAAGCTAGATGGCATTATTGGTTTCATAGCACCGCTTTTCTTAGCGATTTATAATGCATGTTACACTTTAATAATCTCTTCAGTAATATTTTTACACATATACAGTAGTACCGAAACAGTTTGCTTCGGTAATGCAAAAGAAGCTAAAAAGTCGTAATTTGCAAAATATAATGGCGAAGAAAATGAAATCCGAGCCCTCTTGTTCGATTTAGAATACAGCCACGGGATTTACAAACTTACGATCAGTTCCCTGGTGAAGCCAAGAAATCTGTGCTATTGGTAAGCTGGGAACTGTTTCTTTAATGAAGGGTTACGGTTCAGTTGCGTTTGGGTAGGCCTCTTGGTTTAACTCAGACTAGACTAGATTAGGTAGTTGCAGTTAAGTTAGTATAGGTTACGTTAGGTTAGACCATCAGGTTAAGCTTATGTTATATTAGAACAGGCTATGTTGGCTGAATTAGGCCAAGTTAGCTAACGTTGCACTTAGGGTTAGATTCGATCAGACTGACTGGATTTGACTGTTTTATTAAGCTTAGACATGGTTGTCAGGTAGTTATGGTTGCTAAGTAAGTGAGTGCAACCATTCTGTCAAATTTAACCCCGTGCTGAAATGGCTTAGGCTGCGCCCGCACTATGCCTGCTTGTGCGGGTGGGTATGGGTGGGAGTTTTGCATCATGTTAAATCCACAAAAGTTGCCTCACTTGAGGCGGGCGGATGTGGGCGAGAATTTTTTTGTGCTACTGTAACGCAGATCTGCCACAAGAAACTGCCTACACCAGCAAGCATTTCGTGTGGACGTGGCCTTACACTCTGAAACTAAGCCAGCAGAGGATCCAGATTGTACCAGTGTGATATGAAGTCCTGTCAGTATATTTTAGTTCTCCTTGGATGGGTTGTGTAAAGGCAGGACAAGTAGTTGTTAACCCCTTCACTATGATAATGTCTTGTATCGTTCACTGTAGTTAACAAACAGTTGATTTTCTGGAAAGCTAAAAAGACGTCTATTGTAAAGAGATTGATGAAGACTCTTGATAACCCTTCTCCAGCAACAAGTTTCTCACGATTCGCATAAAATTATCTTAAGGTAACAGAGATACTAATGCGTCATCGTTGTGAAGTGGATAAACGTTTTCTGGCACCTTTGTTCAGGTTAAATGGTGTGTAATCTGTGGACTGGCCAATGCATATATCATTTGTGTCTTGACCTAGCAATACCGTGATGTGTTCAAATGTAAGATCATTTACCCAGACGAAAGACAGAATATTTATGAGTAGGAAATAACCCTTCCATATATTACATTTAACCAGACATCAAAATACAGCTGAATAAACGAGAGTTCATAGACTAGGCTACTCAGTCTATTGTCATCTGCTATGTAGAAAACACATCTTGAAAGTTGTTTGAGAAAACTTACTGCAGTATCATAACTTTGCCACATACCAGCATCATATTTCTTTTTAACATCTTGAGTCAGTTAATGTATTTTTATATTCTTTTTGCTATATAAAACAGTTTTAATGAGGTTAAGGGTGTCGTTTCATGGAGGGGTTTTGAGCTGGTCTTCATTAACCCATCCACTGCCAGACATTCATCTGAATTTGAATAAAATGATCTGGAGGTAACAAATCTGAACGAGAAAGATTATGTTCTCATTTTACCTGAAGGAAGAAGAGTACCATCGCACTTGCCTGATATTATTACACATTTTCACACCTCATTCTGCAATGTACAAACAATCAGTGAAGGGTACTGTACCCTCATGCCAAACACGGGTCTGACATTTGGTTCAGTTCTTGTACTCAGTTTTTGTTGCATGACTGTTTTGAACAGTATGCTGGCAAGTTTTTGAAAAAAAAAAAAAAAACTTTAGTAAGACCCGTTACACATCCATATGCTTTACAGTGATGTGGGGAGGCTCATTGTAGCTTTAACAATTTAGAGGGAAATCCGGTTTTGGTGATCGTTCCGAATTATTTTAGCTTTTTTCTTTCAACAGTATGGTGATGAAATCTGTGAAAAGCCACTGAAGTAGCGTCTATAGCTCTTCCATAATCTTTCCAATAATGCATATAGGTCTCCTGAAGATTCAATACTTTCCTAGATAATAAAGTTTTATTGATCAGTTTGGCGCGTTGTTACCTTAAAAAAAAAAAAAAAAAAAAGGAATTTTCTGGAAAGTCACTTTAAGTGACACTTAATATATTTTCGTTTTTTCTTCTCTGTGTGTTGACCCGTCGTTCCATTAATAGCATCCAAAACATTACAGTTTTTGTGATGTGCTTGGGCTAGGTGCCCCCACCTTATCACCAGTCTAATAGTGATCTCGCTTGCTTCCCCTGTTCAAACACTAAACCAAAAGAAATATGTCATCTGATTCAAGAGATTAAAATGCTGCATCCCTCGACATTGGGTACAAACCATTTTCTGAGGACGGCGAAAGTGATTGAATATGAACAGCGACGGAATTGAAGGGAAGACTAATTAATATGCTTCTCAATGCTTCAGTCGCAGTTAATGAGAAAGCATTGTTCTTTCACAACAGTGCACCTTAGAAGTATTTGCTTTAAGGTGACAAACTTTAAACATTTTTCTGAACTAGAATTACTAGGTAGAAAGGGAATATAGTCCTCTTGAGCAATTGTGTTGAAGCCCTAGGTGCAAGGCCGATGGAAACATCAGATTTAATACATCTTTTGAGCTTCCTTCATGTTGCAGACGGACTGTGTCGCATGGTGGAGAATTGCACATCACGTGAAAAATTACTAATACAACGAGGCCGAATCGAACATTTAACAGATTTTCCGACTGCGTGGATCAGGATAAACAAACTTAACAAACTTGAGCTCATATTTATCTATCTATCTATTAATCTATATCTGTCTATCTATCTATCTATCTATCTATCTATCTATATATTTATATTTATATATATATAAAGAAAATGTATGAAGTTGTAGGATTTATTGTGCATCAAAATCCATCAGAACAATGTTAAGGCAGTACAATCACTTGTAATCTCATTCCTACACCTTTTTTATGCACTGTTTTTGTGCACTCTATAGTTGTTTAATAGTTATGCCATTATCATTTACACTTCAGGTGAACTTATGCTTCACCATGAGGACGTGTAGTGGAGTAAAGGAAATAAAAACGAAGAATGGGAAAACATGTTATCTTGCCTTGACTTGTTACAATCGATTTTGGCGCACTCCCATCCCCACATATTCATACATTCTAGTATTTTTTAAACCCCTGTTTTACTGATTATTAAAAGCCTGTGTATAAGAAAACTCCAAAGGTTTTGTAAATCTTTTAGGTTTAGAGTGACGCAGTAGTGAGGGGAACTCAAGACGGCTGTGACTAAGTGGCTCCAGTCTGAAGAGTCTTGCTTGATCAGAATACATTTTTTGGAGATAACAAGGAACTCTGACAAAGTGCAGCATCCCCGCATTGCAGTAGGTCAATGACCGACCTTTTGACAAAGCTCTGTGACCATGACTTTTGAGCGATTGTTCTTAACACTGAATGGTTTGATTTATGTGTGATCCTAAATCGTGCAACCAATTTTAATCAAAATTGAACAGCAACTTTTTTAGTTAAAAGTCCGAAAATTTTACGCTATCCCGTGACCTTGAGTTTTTACCTTATGGTCTTAAAATTGAAACAGTTCATTATATGCTTACCCCTTACCTACATACCAAGTTATGTCTAAAATGAATGAATACTGAAAGGCCCCAATTCAGGACGGGGAGGTTTACCTCTCGGGTTTTGGGGTGGTTCAAACCACGGATTGGGGATTATTCGATCCCGAATTATAGAATAGGGTTTGACCACATTAAAGTCGCAGGATAATACTACAGATAATCCGAGGTTGAGTAATCTGGGACTTCAACCTCTGACTGAAGCACGTATTCAGCAGCGATGACCGCAGTCAATCAGGACTCGTTTTTAGCCTGACTGAAATTTGAATGTGGTGGGAAAAACCAGTCTCTATAGAAAATGAGGAGTCGCTTCTGCCCAGTTAATGTAATAATCTGACTAAAAAATAATGCCTTATTTAATGAAATTACGTGGGAATAAAAAAAAATATCCATGACTAGTCATGCAGAATGCCTTACCGGTAAGTTAGTAAGCTTTTGTGGAGTGCATAAACTCTTTACGTAAAATTTGCAGTTCATCATTTCTGTATTACCACATCAGCTAATCACTGTTCCACAGGTGAAGGTAATGATCATACAAGTCTTCATGTGACAGCCATTACCAGTTGTTCATTACTGCTACGATGTAAAAGTATCACAAGTTGAAGCGAATTTGCAAACCACTGCGGTCGAATTGCAATACAGGGGAGGGAAAATTTCTAAACAGCCTGTTAAAATTATGTGAAATTAGGCTACCCATGCTTCTTTGAAAGAAATCAACATTTCTAATAAAAAGCATGTACTGTGGGTACTAGAAAAATATATTCACTGATGAAAACTTTTATGTTAGAGAAGTACGGTAGGCTACTGGTTCAGTAACTGACAGTTTTATTACACCAAAGTACGTTGATATAGAATAGGTACTGTTTGCCCTGCTGACAGTTTTGTGATACAGAGGTATGGTGATCCCTTCACTTCCCATGCCTAGCGTGTAAATGAGGTAGCTGTCATGCAACCGCAGACGTGTAATCATGCAGTGTTGTTTAACAGAAATCTAGACAAGATCTAAATTGAATTAAAAACTCGGTAAACTATTGGTGAACTGTTTAAAATATCACATTATACATGACTGTAAAACATGCTAGATATATAAAGAAACCCAAGGTACAAATGTCTGCACAACTAACAAAGTTCTATAATAACGAAGTAAGTTACCGTATAACCGGCTCCGGCTTTCTTACCGTAGATAGATAAAGGAAGTTTGATATTTACTTTTTATAACATTACCACACATGACACCCAATAGTCTCCTCTTCATAAACTCTTCAGTCTATAAAAATGTTTGGAAAGAATAATCTCGCAAAAATGTTGACACTTTTCAGCCTTGATCTCCCGTCAATCCATCCCCTCAAGACGGTTCAAACCATGGGTGGGCTAAACCTCGGATTAAGCTCCACTGCCGCTCAAAACCTCTTTCTGGATGTCTAAGATCTGGGATTATGCTGTGGTATAGGTTTTAAACCGGGGATCGGGTTCAAAACCGTACTTGAACTAGGGTATAATAGCTGACTTACTCTCCACCTTTTTCCTTTTATATTCGGACAATATCTGCTTTGTTTCCAACTCACTGGTGAATGAAACCCCTCTTTGCAGAAAATCAAAGTGGCTGGTTTTGCCATTTTAGAGCTAGAGAGGCCGAAGAAAGAAAAAGAAGAATATGAAGACAAAAAACAAAAGTGAGGTATGTGGCAATTACGACGATTTTTTCCCACCGTGTTAGCTTTATGTTTTAGGATCTTTAAGAGATGTTTTCGATATAGATAAACACTGAGGATTAGGGCGAGAAGCTTAACTAAATTTTAAATGCCTCCATGTTTGGGAGTTACGTAGGATTATATTTGGGGCATGTCAGCGCCATCCTTACACAGAGTGCCTACCGTCACTCTGATTCATATATATATTGGGCATTTTGTTCCTCACTGCCTCTTAATGTACATCTGTCAGTGAGAAACGACTTACCCTCAACGTGGCCCAATGAGACGGGGTGATTTTTCAGCTCGTACCCCAACCAAAATGACTGGACAGTTTGCTCTAGACTATTACCATTCTAGCCAGTGTGAACAGGCCCTAAATCAAGCAGTATGGAAGAGCACGGGAAAGCCATACTTTCAGCGTTCTTATCAATTTTACTTTTTTTTATTTATCTGCTCGACTCTAGGCATAGGCTTCACAGCCTGCTCCGAAGGCCCAGTAGTCCTCCTACATATCATACACCTCTACATGTCACCACTTCGGCTTTTACACCCACTGTCCATATTGAATACATGCTAGGGCTGTCTCATACAGGACTGGTGTATTGGTAATAGCCGGGGTATTTTTACGACATATCGGCGGGTCTTCTGGTAGATTGGTAAACTCTGCTTTACATGAAATTCAGATACTTAAACTGTTCCCTACACCAGCGGGGATTTGAACTTGGGTCCGGTAAGACCGCAGGCCACCTCTCTACCGATTGAGCCACCGCCTGTACTTGCACCCATTATCCTGTAAGAAGGTTGCGGCTTGCCAAGTATTACTATAAGTAGAATACGGGCAGTTAAAAAAAAAAAATTAGGATGAACACTCTTTAGAAGGCGATATTAGGTTGACGGTAACGCGGCAGGCAACATAAGGAGTAGCTGAAGACTGCAGGCCGTCAGCATCATCTTTGTACCCGGTAAATCGGCCGAACAGCTGAAAGGGAACATGCCACGTTCTCCAGGAAACTTGAAATTGACCGAAGTCACAAAATTCGTAGGCAGACACAGTCAGGGACAAAAGTTCATCTGATACCCCATTGCGTCTTCATACACATGGTATGTCCGCCATTTTCCTTCCTGATGCATCGTATTAAAGAGAAACATGTATGGACAGATAAACATACGGTTGCAAGGCTGTTTCATCTTGGGGATAATAGACACCAGAGAAAAATGAGAGGCAAAAGGGATGAAATATGAAGTGATCTTTTGCCCCTGCATGTTTGATTGGAGTCAGTATTACCCTCACACGCCTGCGTTCCCAAACTACTGGAGCAAAAATAATACCTACTTGTCTCTCGCTGACTAGATCTCATTAGGGACAGAGATCTGGGTGGCACAGAAGACTGTTTACCGCATCTCTCCTAGCGGTTCATTTTGCATATCGCAGCATACCACTCCGCTAGTGTGGTAGTGATCCAAAACTGCGTGGTTATTAAACCAATACACACAACATACAGGAGACAAAGTACAAGTAAAATATAAATACGGTCATTAAGGAATATGCGTAACGAAATTTCCAGCCACTTAGATTACAACCCTCTGTCTCATAACGCTGTCAGATTATAAAGAAATCTTGCTTAACTCATCAGAAATAATTAAGAGGGATGAAGTTTCGATTTCATTATTCAGATGCCCACATCTGGTATGGACATATTGACCGGAACTGTACCACTGCAAAACAGAGAATTTCTTTTCTTTCTTTTATGATGAATAATGAGGCAGTATGCAACTGACATTCCAGACTCAGTAAGGCAATCTTCGGCGCCCAGCAAACTTTTAGGAGATTTGTATATAAAGTTCGTCGCTCTTCATCTAAAAATTACAGAGGCATTCCTGACCGCAGCTGTAAATTCAGTCAGTATTTACTCCCCATTGCCAAAATTTAAATTGAAGGATCTTGCTAAATAACAGTATCAAATAATTAACAGAGATGAAGTTTTGTTTCATAACTTGGGAACCCCCAAATGCGTAAAGGACATGTTGTCTAAAGGTCGAATCGAGAAGCAAGTTTATGATCAATTTCCTCTTGTATCTCATATTTTGTGTTGCAAGAGGAACAAGAGATATGACACGTTTTTGCCCCCTTATCGTTCCTTTTCATTCCACAAAAGAGCTTACTAAAGAAGCTTTTGCATAAAGAACAATAGACATGGAAAGATATTATACTTTCCTTGTCCTCCTTGCAAAAACAAATCTTAGTTTCGAGAGGGAGTAAAATGTAAGTTTGCTCTAATGTCCTTGCCAAGATTTCAACAGTTCACTCAAGTTCAAAACTTTCTCATTACTTATAGTCAGCAACAGACTGGTGTGTACGGAAGAAAGCAATTACCAATAATCGAGACTGTGAAGCGTGCACAGTAATGAAAGCATTGCCAATACCAAGATGCTATTTGCAGGCCGTCCGCCATAAGATGCTTGAATTAAAAAATGAAAATTTGTATCATGGGTCTTCACAATGGTGAAGAATTCTTCATGGCTTTTGCCGAGCGACACGTTAGCTCAGTCAGTTTGGCACTGGCCAAATGATCTGAAGATGTTCTAAAGTGGATTCGAGTTCCACATACTTTGTGTGGTGTGGTGAACGCACGCAAGTTAATGCCAGTTCGCTGCAGGCAAACAATCAAACGTACACTATACTCCCATGACTCCAAGGTAGCGTTAAAGGACTGTCCTTACTATACCCAGGGCGGGATGTATGAAAAAAAAAAAAAAAGTAATCTGTGCCTGGAGGTGTGTATGTGGAGAGAGAGAGAGAGAGAGAGAGAGAGAGAGAGAGAGGTGACTGATTAGTGCATGTGTATAAACAGATGTATGAAAGAGATAATGGGAATAAAGAGTGTATGGAAGGGATAGTTGATGTGTGTGTGTGTGTGTGTGTGTGTGTGTGTGTGTGTGTGTGTGTGTGTGTGTGTGTGTGTGTGTGTGTGTGTGTGTGTGTGTGTTTAATATTAAAGGCCTGTCATACGGGACCTACGGCCGTATCATTAGAATTGAACTCATAAATGGGTTTTCAGACCTCTTATTTGTTAGTCATTCATTGCACATCTGTAGGTGTTAGATGTGATCAGCTGCCTCCAACATTATAATGGTGCAAACAGCAACAGTACAGAAAGATCAGACCTGTTCTGTCATCATCAAACGTTTCAGAAATTATTACCAAACTCTGAACTTTCGTGCTCTCACTTTTAATACTAAGCTAATTCCGCTAATCCAAGAGGCATCTGATATAGGATCTAGTCATAAGGTCCTCTCATGCAGGACCCAGCAGACTCTGATGGGCGATGTGAACCAAAGCCCAGAAGGGAGGGGTATGATGCCCGGGCCCCCGATGACGAACAGGACGCCCCGCCATCATAGTCCGTTGTATTGGTTGACCATGTGTGCACGTCGGCCTCTAGGGTGCCCGAAGATACCCCACGCAGGCTGCAAGGACTAGGGGGCGAGCCTGTACCTTCACTGTTCCCCCGAGCACTCTTACGGGAACCCTTACGTCCCCGCCGAGTGCCCTTAGGTTTGTTTACTCTCTGGCGCTGTGGTGTGCTGGCGTCCCCAGGGCTGGTAACTGGGGCCCTTTGTGTTCTGAAGATGAAACTGACTGGTTGCTGACCGCCCTTTAGAGTGAGGCAGCGGGCGTGGGTATGGGTGTGCGCAATATGGGGCACCGGACGTCATAAGCTGGTGACAGGCATGGTGACGTGGTAGGGGGAGGTGTGAAGCATATGTGCACCATGCAGGTGGGGATTGTGCACGGTCTGAAGATGTCCATTGTGGAGTGGCTTGTCGCTCGAGGATCTACTGCGAGCCTGTCGACAAAGACAGAAATGGATTGGTTAATGTGAGTCATATGATAAATTGTACAATCCAGTGTTTGTTTAATCCCTTCCAACCAGTAATGCCATATTACATTATATCCACATTACTACCAGCAGAACTTATTCAACTGAAGAGAGCATAAGAGTAGAAAATGGATCAATGAACGATATGGTTAACATTGTCTTTTTTAAGCATCCCCATTCCCTTAATTACAGCCGTCCTTTAGTAGCAAGAGTATATTAAAAGGCCAGCACCAAAGTGAAGTACTTAAATACAATAAACTCTAAACCAAGAGTGCCAGCGTTACAAGACAGACAGAGAGCCCAGTGAGACAGAACAGAACCTATCCCCCAACGAGCTTTCCAACGCCTCACGATTTTGTCAATAGTTACAACCCTTTCACACCATTCCATACAAAATAACTTTTCCACATAACACCACAACGAGGGCATTAACCTAAGGGCTTTGACGCTCCAAAGCGTAGAACGTATTTATATGGGCAAAAGCCCAGGTTGTGCATGGAGCCAGAATTGCACTTCCTGACTAGAACACACACACACACACACACACACACACACACACACACACACACACACACACACACACACACACACACATACACACACATGTAACGAAGTGTAAAATCCTGGAAAGCTTAATATAGGTTAGTATATTTATTTAGACGCGCCCTGTTACTTCCCTATCTCTTACTTGTCATATTAACTTATGCATCACATGCTGAGTTGCTTCACTGTCTTTTAAAATATTTGAAGTATGATACTCAGGCATCAAGATAACATTTTCAACAACTGTTAACATGCAGAAGCATTAAAATACAGCATAGTTAAAGCGTTACATACCAAAACTGTAAGGTTAACACCATTCTCAGTAACCATTTTCCATTTCATTTTACCACATTTGCTTACGGTATAAGCATCCAGTTCATATCATACTCTACGTTAAGTCTTCTTCCTTTACGATTTAGCAATAAAAGTAAATCCTTTTCAACAATGTATAAGGGAAATCTAACAAAAAGTAAAATATGGTTTAATTTTTTAAATAACTGCCCCGACACTATTTTTTCTTCACTCTTATAACTCCTAAACTATTGCGTCTTTTTAGGTTTACTGCGTTGTATTTCTGATGACTTACATTTCCCTCAGTGCTAGGCCTACATTCCTGACCATATATCAAAATATGTAGTACACACTGAAAATTTATATTTTTCCTTTTTACATAATCCACCTTCCCCTCCTTTTTCTTTGTTTCTTCCTTCCGTTTCATGTCTGAGGTATTCATCTGAACTTTTTTTCTTTTTTTTTTACATTCGTAATGTGGGATGCAGGCTGACAGTACTTTATAAGTGGAGGCGTTCCATAAGTGGCATTCAGTAATTCGGGGTCTGCTGCCCATTTCTCGTTTTAATGTTTCACCATACATATGATCCTATGTATCTTTGCTGGATACTGTTTCAGATGCTGGAGAGGGAATCCTTCATGTGCTGGCACAATACAACTGGGCAGCTCAGCTGCCTGATTATAAATACGTCCCTCAGCTACTTCCCAACCCACCGAAAGAAGCTGGCGGACTTCAGCAGCAAGGTAGGTTAAGGTTGTAGTCCGCTGATTTCACATTCACCTCAATCTTCACCTTCTGTCACGTCATGAATGTTGAGAGAGAGAGAGAGAGAGAGAGAGAGAGAGAGAGAGAGAGAGCGTAGCAATAAGGTGGTGAAAGAAGGACTGGATAATGTAAAAGAAAAGTTAAGTTTCAAGAGTTAGCCTCACCCATCCACCATTCCTATGAGGTGTCTTTTATTTTTGTTCCTTTCTGAGGTTCGAAAGGAGATCGAAACCATAAAAGTAGGGTTGAATTTAGAGGATCCGGGTTTACTTTTTTATTTTTTAGTACAACCACAGACAGACGTCATCGTCATCATGATCATGATCATCATCATCACCATCATCATCATCATCATCATCATCATCATCATCCTTATAGCCTAATCACCATCTTCGTCATCATAAGAGCCCAATGGTTTCTTGATTTCACATGGTAACGAATTATTCATGTGTAATAACGGTACCTACGTTTTGAAAAATTGCTTAAGATGAAGATAGGACAAATCCTTATATGAATATAATTCCTCCTGCTTTCCACTAGTGCATGAAGTCTGAAGAGCCTACACGTGGTGACGCTGTGTACTCTAGGTGAAGTGAAGCAGCTGCGCCATCCACACAGGAGTCAGGCCTCTTATTTCCCAGTTCCTTACCTGGCCCAACCCTGGAGAAGCGATGTCTACCACAAGGGGCCGGTTTCCTGCAGGGGACGGCCCTACAAAAGCGGTCGCTTATCTGTGGTCTGTTCAGCCGGACAGACAGGTTAAGCAACAGCACAACATGGAGCCCGAAGGCTCAACGAACTAATACCAAGGATGCACTGAAATGGTAAAACTATCAACAGCTCTTCTCGTGAAATGGATCATACTGCCACTCACTCCTCATTCAGGGTGCTGGAAAGGAATGTCCTCCTGCACTGACAACGATATAAATGGGTGGCTTTGCATGCCCATTTGTGTGTAAATCCCTCAACTTACTCCCTGTGGTGGACTATGCGGTTCATCAAGTTCATGTGCAGAAGAGCCTGGGTATGCAACAACAACAACAACAACAACAACATTAACAGTCCAAGTCACACCCATTCTCTCTAATGATCATAACATAAACACCAACGCTTTTATCCTTTGATTAGTGGACGTCTATACTCTACAGTTTGCACAAATATATTTCTTGTCTTGTCCAGCTTATGCAGCTCACACACGTTCGTTAATATCTTCCACCACGATAATGTATTTCTTACTTTAGTCTTGTTTAGCCTTTCGTTCTCCCCCGTGATTTTGACGTTTGACTGATTATCAAAATCGGATTCCTTCGTCTTTACCTTACCCTCAGTTCTTCCACCAAGTTTTCTCTAAATCAGATCAAAACTCAGTATGTTAAGTCGACCATGCGACCTTGTCCTTTGACCTCTTGTTCCCAGATACAACAGGTCAACCTTGTCGTTGACTCTCAACATTCCCATCGTACGATTAAACACAGATAAAGAACGTTTTAATTTACACACACACACACACACACACACACACACACACACACACACACACACAACAAGGAAAACATTACATCCACTGTGCTCTTGGGTGCGCAGATGCAAAAGAAATGAAAGTGAGTAGAATGGTAGTAAAAATACAGCATTATGAAAAAGATGAATAGGTTCGAAGGAAAATAAAATAAGTTAATGTAGAGAGTAAACTTAATATGGAAAACAAAAAATAAATATGAAAGCAAAAAACTGAACACTATCCTCAGGAATGCCCCAGGAAAACTATTTTTTCATGTACTGGGGGGATACATGTTCCCCAGTTTGGTAACCATTCCTTCAAAAAAATGAAGTGAAATCAATCAACTTCGTTTTTACCTTCACATAATATAAGTCCCAGCAACATCAAATACTGTGTCAGTTGTACCTAGATGACTTCGCCAGAGCTACTGATGCTAGTGGGACGAACGAAGAGGTGGGAGCATGGTGAAGGATGGCGTGATATGATGTGTTGAAGTGTGGAAGGGATGTGTTATCGTGGCTGAGTAGAGACAGAATGGAATGATATTGCTGTGGCTGGATGCAACTCATACTTCATGCAGTATCAGGCAATGAGTTGATAAAAAAAATAAGCAAACATACACTTGTATTTGCTTCACACACATATATATACACACACCAAGTAATAACAAAGATACATAAATTTATAAATACACACACACACACACACACACACACACACACACACACACTTGTATTCAGAGAGAGAGAGAGAGAGAGAGAATGAAAACGATACACTTCCAGCGAGGAGACCCAGCCCCAATATCAATTACTTTAGTTCTCGTCAGTGAAGTATAAGCTGTGTATATCACAACAAGAAGACAGATAGAGAGAAGCGTAAGTGGACAGGCATACCCAAGCAGACATAACAAACTATATAGTGGATAAACAGCGTATCACCACGAACTCACCTTATAGTGCAGCTTGGGTGGCCTTGGACCGTACCCGGTATCGTAAAGTCCCTCTGCGTCTGGGAATGCTGAAGCGGACTCTGACCTTCTCTTTCGGCTACGGAGAGTCACCTTGAGGCGCCAGTAGTAGCACAAGGTACGTTTGACCTGCGGGGGAAATCAGGCCAGGTGAGGTTGGAGGCGAGTGTTAGTGGTTGTGGTGAAGGACTGGCTGCCGTGACGGGTGGAATGTTAGAGATGGGTAAGTGGGTGGAGACGTGGATGAATTAGAAGAGAGATGAATGGGCACAAACAGAGAGATGGGTATGTACATACGCCTAAAGAAGTGATTTCCAGATTCCCAGTACCTTTCCCTCAGAAAGTGGCATCTGGCAAGTGCCACGGCCTAAGTTATAATTTCTTCATTGCACAGCGGAAAGAACAGTGCGGTATCTATAGGTAATACAACACCAAAAATCAATATATAAGAGTTTTGAATGTGAATATCTCTCATTACGTGAAAGGAAACCACAGTACACTAAAGTTGAGGCTGTAGCACTGAGCTCTATAGTATTTTTTCTTATGCGAGGAAGAAGGAACCAAAGGCCATGAGCCATCAATAACAGTTCCCTCCAAGACAAAAACGAAATACATGGGAGAGCCAAAATCAAGATCCGATCGTTTCGAGATGCCTGGACACACTGCGTTTGAAAGACTCGAGATCATAGGAAAAAGGAAATACAGACAGAGGGAGACAGTTCCAGAGATGACCTGTTGCATGAATGAAGGACTGAGAGTAACGGTTAACTCTTGCATTAGAGAGTTGGACAGAAAAGGGGTGAGAGTTTGCTGCTAGGCGGGTGCTACGCGCCCGTTGTAGAGGTGGAGGAATGCATGCAGACAGTTCAGAGGAGCAGTGACCATTGAAGTAGCGATAGAAAAGAGATAAAGATGCAACAATGCGGAGAAGAGACAGAGGTTTAAGGGAGTCAGTAAGAGGAGGAGTGTTAATGAGACGAAAAGCCTTTGACTCCACCCTATTGAGAGGAACTGTATGTGGGGAGCCTTCCCACACATGAGAGTTGTACTCCACATAGGGGCGGATAAAACCCCTGTATAGAGTCAACAATTGTGCAGGGGTAAAGAAGGAACGGAGTCGGCTTAGCACACTTAATCTCTTGGAAGCAGATTTTACAAGAAATGTAATATGATATTTCCAAGATAAGTCCCGAGTAAATGAAACCCCAAGCATGTTCAAGGATGATGCAGGATTAAGCTGCACTATGAAGATGACAGTGGCCTCCTAAAGGGCGTCCCGGAAATAAGGAGTGTGTTAACTTATAAAAACATTATTTTATTTTTTCGGTGGTTAATGATGCTTCTTAACACCTTTAACAGTATATTTCTGTATATGGTATGCTAACACTATGTTATATACTCACTGTATGTCTAAAGCCATAAAAAAACATACTAGAGAATAGCTACGTGTACTATACAAACTAAATATCGAAGAAGGAAGTCTAAGAAAGCCTCTTAAACTGACGAGAAAATGTCCCTGAAAGTGTTATTTTTTTATAGGGGTGGTTTGTGAGCGAGGTTGTGGTGAGATTATTAACGAGCAGCTTGCTGCATGTACAGTAAGCAACAATAATTGTGTCGTGAAATTTGGTGAAAACATCAGCTAACGGGCTATGCGTCTGGTACATTCCGCCGTCTGTTATACGGACGGTTCATAATGTTTCACGAGTTACATTTAATCTTCGGACAAAACAGCGACACGACTACTGTTGCTCACTGTACAGTCACTCAGTAAAGAATTGGTCTCTCGCTAGTCAACCTCTCCGCGTTTCGTCTGGTAACACTGTAACCTGTACAATTTCAGGTGATCCGAGTTGGGCTTTGAGAAATTATGCCTGAGTGAATCCAACTAGAATTCAGTTTCACTTTCTGATGAACTAATGTAGCTATGCGCTGTGCGGAAATGCTCTTCATAATATTAAATAATCACACCATAATGCATCCAAATGACTCCATGAAAGCATTTATGTAAGATATTTAATAATCATATTTTGCTGTCATAGTTCATTTACTATAAATATTCGTTGATCTGCCTAAAGAACTGGGGCACACGTCCCCCACGTCTCTCCCTACTCAGAATTCGTGCCTGGTGTGTGTGTGTGTGTGTGTGTGTGTGTGTGTGTGTGGGTGTGGGTGTGTGTGGGTGCGTGCGTAAACGCGCACTCATGGGCAACCTACTGGGCCTATTGCCATCAAAAGCAGAACTTTAGACAAATTGAACCAGCACACGAATATGCCCTCCGTCCTTTTGAACTTAGGCCTTTTGAAATTCGTATGTGTACTATACTACGGTAACCCATGAGCTTGTATTTGACAGATGTGATCAGGAAAAGGAGTAATCACCCACTATCACTTTCCCTCAATAATGTATAGGAAGCAGAGATATGGCCAGATTAGCATGTGATTAAGCACTGACACGTCCCTTCACCCAAACATATGTGGTAGAGACGTGGCCAGGCTAGCTGTCGCCTTGGCAAAGACACATCTCCTTAACCTATGCATATCTGGTAGAGATGTAGCCAAGCTAGCGTTCACAATGGCACCGACGCACCTGAAATCACACACATTTAGTAGAGACGTGGCCAGGCTAGCGTTCATCCTCGCCGTGACAGCCCCTTCACCTACGCATATAGTGTAGATATGGACAAGCTAGCTTTTACACTCGCACTGACATATCCCTTCACGCACAGATATGTGGTAGGTAGGCTACAAATGAGAAATTATTGATATGGATACTAAGCTGGGCATACAAACTCAGCTCTTGAGTTTCAAGCTTTGGGATCACAGTCCACGAAGGAGATTGCAACCTCCGAATTCTATTATATTATCTCTACAGTTATTGGACATTAAAATTACAGTATATCGTGAAGAACAGGCATAATCTATGCAATTTGGGGACTGAGATGATAAAGTGAATATTTGCATTAGAATGCAACTCGGACAGTGATACATAACCTAGGTACTGCAAAAAATTCTTCTTGTACTTCATGATCATTATGGCGCCAACAGTGAAATGCTAAAATATCGTGTAAGATATTAAGGGAATCCATTATCTAAGACTTATTGCACAAAAACATAACACTGATGCTGTTACACACTTCAATGCCACATTATTTTTCTGGAGAAAGAAAATACCAAACCATAAACGGAGGAAAAAATCAATAAACGAACGATAATGAAGACATTCATATTCGGTGAAAATGTCATGAGGCACGTAATGCAATATTTCCACAGAAGTGATCTGAAACTCTTAGCCTAAAAGAGGTATAACTTTCATCTTTATTTTAGCGGTAAACTGCTGTTTTAGTTATAACAGTATCATTCCCTTGGTAACAAATTTTATCCAGTAATACGTCATAAATCGGATGTTGATTAGGCATCAAAGAATTTTTTTCTTCTGACGTGGTCATCGAGATCACAGTTGTTTTACAAACCTCGTCAAAACAATGAAACCATAATAATGTCAAAGAGGTGCCCCTATTTCATCATGGTGTTGAAGCTCAGCTCAAAATTACACATCATGAAAATATGCTGCCTTTAAAATTAGGCAGCCTTCATGTGAATGACTATATTTTTTTAGCCTTAAGATGTTTATAATGTTGGGGTCAGTACAAGATTAATTATTGGACATTCTGGAACGTGTACCGACACAGAAACTCCAAGTCGGTTGTGACATTAAATTTTATAACCTAATGTTAGGTTAGGTTACGGGGTGAAAGTTATTATAGTCACTTCAACAGAATGTTTTGAATTGTGTGGGGAATAGTTGGAAATCACTGGCAGATACGACATCGTAGTTGTTTTTGTGCATCCACTCCTCATGTTTTAATGAGAATGATATTATCTACAGAGGTCAAAGGATTTGCCGCTTGCACTATGGTGTGATTATTTAATATACAAAGCTGTACTATGAAGAGCATTTCCGCACACGGCATAGCTACATTAGGTCACCAGGGAGTGAAACTAAACTCGAGCCGGGGTTCACTCAGGCACTGTATCTCAAAGTCCAATTCGAATCACCTGAATTTGTAAAGGTTACAATGTTACAAGACGAAACGCGGAGGGGTTGACTAGCGAGGGATCATTTTTTTTTTTTTTTTTTTTTTTGTCACCGTACCTAATTTCGAGATTATCCAAACCTCTTCATCGCAGTGATGTCTTTAGTTCACTTATTACCACCCAACGATTTTATTCAACTTTATAGAGGGTATGCGAACTGCAGGAGATACGTACAGCCTTCAATACCGCCCTTTTATAGGTAAGGCACTTCCTAAAATGAATAAAACCGTCTGGAATTGACAGGCATAAACTAAAAACCTACATAACCTGATTCAAGGGGTTAAAGAGGTTACTACATCCAAATACTCTTTTCAGCACGGATCGCTACACCTGACATGAGTAATACGGGACTGTGTAGTTTGCTTTTCTCTGAGGGAGCGTAACTAGAAGCGGCTCTGTCCGTCTGTTTCTCACTAACATTTTTTGAACGTGAGGTGCTTCACTCCGCTAGACATTAGTAACTTCAGTGATGCCACAGCACATCACACACCAAACCACCCTCTGACATCACACCACGCAAAATCACATTCCCATACCATACGAAAGGCGTTAACAGAAGAGTCATTAAGCTCCCGCATATAGTATTTTTGTAGGCTACTTGTCAGAGTCAACATTAACAAAAGAGAACCTCGGTGATTTTACAAAGAAGTAAATTATTCAAACTGAAGAAGTATTCGCACATAAGGAAACTGTACGAAATGATAGCATATAATAGTTTTTCCATGTTCCGTCCCTCTTCATACTTGGAAACGCCCCAAGTCGGGCAGAAACTGCTGCGATAATTCTACAGCGTTTTCAACGAGCTCTGTATAGTTCTAAAATGTTAAATATATATATATATATATATATATATATATATATATATATATATATATATATATATATATATATATATATATATATATATATAAGGAAGTAAACGTTGTATTTTTAATCCCCTCAGTCGGATGACGTATTATTTTGCATTATCTTCTTGCTTCTTCCTCACGATTTACTCAACTAAGACGGGTGTCTAGTTTAAGAGGATATACTGAAGGCTATATTTAAGCCGTCGATTTCGAACAGTCACTCCTAAGCTGCAAAAATTGTCTGGCTGAATCTACAATAACACAAACTACGATAGAAGACAGAAAGGGTCAAAATTAAGTAGCGGAAGACATCGATTACTGATTTTCATTTCTGAAAAAGAGTTGAGAACTTGAAATGGTTAGTGAAATACTGTGTTTTGATGGAACTAGGATCATCTGGCCTGAGCCCGATGAAATGTGGGAAGAAGTTGCTCCTGCCAAGTTGTTGTTGTTGTTGTTGTAGTTGTTGTTGTTGTGACCTCAGGTTTAAACGGACATGGGCCAAGTGCAGTGCTTAATGAATTTGTCCATCTTGAATAATCCATCATTCATCTTTGAGCGACAGGGAGGGAGGTCCGGGACGCTTGTATAGTCGAGAAGTGGAGGCTCTTGGCTGTACTGGTGCCACCACGTGAAGGTATTCCTCACCAGCACCAAAAAAGATAAAAAAAAAAAAAAATAGCTCTACTCTCATCATGGGTCTTAAGAATGGCCGTCACACACTGCAGGCTTGCGTTAAACCTAGTTATTTGAACCTGAAGAACAGGGTTGTCAGGCTCTTAACATTGTTTCCCCTACAAATTAATCTATTTCCCCGGTAGCTCTGACAGAGAGAAGTCCACTAAAATAATAGGCCGATTGTTAAGGATGCTATAAGCAGACTCCTACACTACAACTTTTACTTTTTTTCCTACTAGCGTCAAGAAGAACACACACACACACACACACACACACACACACACACACACGATAAACAAAATTAATTAAAATCAATGAATCATGCGGATTTTAACATCGACTAAATTTTACTTCGCAAACAAACTAATTTCTTTGCATTACCAGTGTCGTTCAGTCAGGAAGCCGACAGTTGCTCTCTCTCTCTCTCTCTCTCTCTCTCTCTCTCTCTCTCTCTCTCTCTCTCTCTCTCTCTCTCTCTCTCTCTCACCATTGCAACTAAAACAGTCGTTACAAACCATCACAGGTCCCTGGAATGACGTGGCAAGTTGGTTTCAGATGACCATACCTCTCAGCTTATTTTTCTAATTACCTATAGGTCTATTGGCCGTATTCTGGGTGACATACGAGGCTGCGTAGCACCTCTTCCTTAGTTACCTTTCATATTATACTGTAACACTATTACTGATAGTACTTTAAGATAAAAACAATCTGCATAAAGAAACTAGAGGGGCACTCAGTGGAGCACATCTCTCCGAAAAGTGCAACATAATTTCCAAACCACTCTTCATAATGGGTTAGGTTTACACATTACTGATTAGGGCTTCGCAAAAAGTGTTTTCCGGATCCAGAATCCGCAATACGATCCGGATCGATCCCAAAAGTTAATCGATTATTCCCTGGGACATGGGCCATCTACTCACCAAATTTGGTCCAAATTTCTCTTTTAGTTTTTGATTAACCCTGCTAACAGACAGACAGACTAACAAACATCAGTCCCAGGAGTTAATCAATTGTTCCCTGGGACGTGGGCTATCTACTCACTCTGGTACATGGGCTATCTACCCACTGAATTTGGTCCAGATCTCTGTTTTAGTGTTTGAGTAATCCTGCTAACAGGCAAACAAACAAACAGGGGTGAAAATATATTTTCCTTGTCAGAGAGAAAGACCATGCGGTAGGACTGTGAAGTTTAACATGGCGAACAAGTTGCTAAGGAGATGTTGCCAAACCTCCAAAACCACTTAGAACACTCTTCTGCCTACGAATTTTTTTGTCTGTCTTGTGTCCAACTATCTCCAACTCACATCACCATTGAAGATGCTTTAGATGCAAGCAGCCATAAAACCCTGGAACGACATCAGTAGACTGGATCCATAAAATCACGTTTATCTATCTACCCCTCTACCCATTTCTCTGTATACCAGTTTATTTATTCGTTTTTCTGTCTGTCTATGCATCTACTCACATCTCCATTGAAGAAGCAGTAGATACAAGCCACCACAAATCCTTGGAATGACGTCAGAAGGTTGGTTCCATACGACCAGACGCCAAACTCGAATGCCGATCGCTCGAGTGGCTTGGGTATCATGGTGATGGCGTTGGTGATGCCCAGCAGAGGCAGCAGGAACAATGCGTTGCGGACCGAGCGACGCAGGGGCCTGGTGGGGAGACAGAGAGAGAAATTACTGTTATTTTGTGGACTCTACGATCTTCAACCTTAATATAAACGGATAAGCATACTCTTTTCACACATAAAATACAGGCAGTAGGGAGTGGGCGTTGTGAAATGATCAGCTGGGAGGCCTGGTTAGGCGAAAGAGAGGTAGGAATTACGTGATCACACGGTCCTCAGGACTCCTAAATGTAGTGATCCGGCGTTAATGTTAATGAGTGTCTTTACTCTATCCATAAAAAACTAGAGGCCCTCCAAGGGGGGAAGCACCCCAGCCGTGAGCGGATACATATCAAGCGCGGCTCGGAATATGACCTTGACCTTGACTTGACCTACTTCCACCAATTTCGAAATCGTAGATTTTCATCCTTCCTACACACCTGTAAAATTTTGTGATGATATCTTGAGCGGTTGCGAAGTTATAGTGCTAACAGATACACACACACAGACAGAGAGACAAACTGAAAATAATTCCTGCTTCGCTGTCGCTGTTGGTAAAAAACAGGGACAAATCGTTGAAGATGAATCGACGGGGATATCTGTTCAATAAGAAGGAAAGAATGAAGTTATGCAGACTTTACAGATCTTACTATTCCAAATAAGTTTTGCCATATTCATGGAAACAGAAAAACAACAACAAAAAAGTAGTACGAGGAAGACGTTGCAGACTGTTCGACGAAGGGACATGGGGGAGATGGAGGAGGAGGAAGAAGAAGAGGAGGAGGAGCAGAAACAGAAACAGGGAGAAAAGGAAGAGGTAAAGATACTGTACACAGACCACACAGACTTAAAGAGCCTACGACAGGGTGTTGTGTATCGATTGACGGAGGGGGCCTGGTTGGACACACAAGGAGCAGGATGGAGAAAAGTGTTTTTTCGTAAAAACAAAATAATATGGTATTACACTGAATACATTGCCAAGCAACAGCAGTGAAAGATTTATTTATTTATTTATTATCTATTTACTTTATATCACTTCTAGGCTTTTTCTCAGCTGAACTTAATATGCCTTCCCGAATGAAGTATTCAAATGGTTCTGGTGTATTGTATTTTACTGCAACTGACGGCTTGTTTATGTCTGGCATGAGCCCGCTGAAAACCCAGCTAACACTTTGGATCGAGGAACACAATTATCTGTTACTAGAGAAGTAACGCACCCTCACCCTGCGTTACATGCACGGGCATAGGCTAGGCGTAGAAGGCTTTTTGATTGTAGTTCACAAGTGCAAGAGGAAATTTGTATTAGAACGTCTGTGCTCGTGGGTGAAAGGCTCTGTTTAACTTGTACCACCGAAGGAATTTCAGCAGGGTGTGAGACGTGAGAGCACAAGACATGACATACATTACTAGGCTACTGCAACCACTTCAATGTCCGGCACCGGATGTGGTTGAACCCTACAATTAGGGTTAGTTAAAGCTTTCTCAGTCACTGGAACCATTATTTTTTTTTTTTAATGACAACGGCCAGTCGATCCTATTGTGCCATAAAAAGAAAGAAAAAATCAGACAGAAGATAACTGGGAGAAAGCAGGGCTGATGGAGAGAACTGGTGGTAACAGAAGGAAAGGGGGGGGGGGTAAATTCTAACGCCTACAAATTTCACGACTCCTCTGTGCAACAGGGTGAAAGTCCATTTTCTAAGGCTCCATTACTGAAGATATCGAGGTCTTTTATAGCTGGTGGGGGGAGTACTCTATTAAGGTGGTGAGCAGAGCAGGCCAATTTACAAGCACCCTCATTAACCAACTCCAGTTAGAGTGGCTTGCTTTTTATTTATTTACTGTTGTCTCTAGACTATTTTGTTGGGTTTAGGAGAGACTTTCTTAAATTGAGAGAGTTAGATTTAGTCACCCACAGTGAATAAAGTCGTCTAGTATTGCAAAGAATAAATAAAGAAAATACGTTTTGGGAGTGACGATTATTCTTCAGTGGAGAACTTTCTTATTTGCCCTTGACATCTTCAGACGCTTTTCTTCCGCTATTAATTGAGTTAATGTCTTACCCCTCAGGTTTGAAAAAGTCTCTACTCAGCTGAATACAAAATAATGTCTGATGGTAATACTCGTAGAATTGCAGTGTAAGACAGCATTGTACTGAAAGGTGTCAGGTCGATTTACAATCAGTCTTCATTAACACTGTTTCTACTGTAGGCGGTCATATCTTTATTCTTGCTATAGGCCTATGTAGTCGTTTCCGGGCAAGGAAAGGCTTTTGAAATGGATGAATTATAATTATATCATCATCATTTCCTCTGTCACTACACAAGGTTCGTCTCAAAACTGAACAACAGTTCCTGGTAACAGCGAGAATAAGCTTTATATGACGAACTCAGGATAAACAAGAACTTAGTTATACGAGAGAGTTAGTTGATTTTAAAAAGTTCTCTTTCACCTTTCTGGTGCCACGAAGTCTAATTTTCTTTCATTTGTGCTGTTGTCAGAGGATTCTATATATACTTCTTACTCGCAAGAGATTCACTCAGCTAACGCGGAACCTGTAGTGATGAATGAACTGGGAAGTCATCACTAATCCTTGTAATATAATGACTTTGTTTATCCTTACTACCTCCAGACCGTCGCGGTGGTTAAGAGGTTAACAACTGCAAGCTACTGCCTGGAGTTGCTGACCTGATAACGCCAGTGTTTGAATCCTGGTGCGGACAGATGGTGACGCCAGTAGTGTATAGGTGTCCATCCAACATTTGTGGGTTAGTAAGTAAAATGAGACGCTAGGGTAACACACAGGAGAGGTAGCTGCGGTAACCTGAATGATGCAGTGGCCTTGTATCCCAGGAGAGTTGGTGAAAAACTCACCACAAGCTCAAAGGCCTAAGTTACAGAGATGAGCAAAGTTCCTCATTGCATCTCCCCTACCTTTTTCATTACCACTTGCATTCAGGTGATTTCATTCAGCTTCGCGATCACTCTTACCAAAGGAGTTAGAATATCAATTACTCGCATAAGTAAGATATCTGTATTTTGCTCTAGCTGCATTCAAACGATATAATGGAACCAAGTCGTAAGTGAAGGCGCAGGACATAATACCAATAACCTCTTTAGTGCTATGATGTCTTAATGATTTTACTCCTGTTATGACCAGGCGTTTCTTATTCATCTTAGGGGGAGGCCTCTTGCAGTGATGGAGAGAGAGAGAGAGAGAGAGAGTGTGTACTACCACAACAAATCGCAGGGACAGACTAACATCCGCACACAACCCAATAAACGAGCAATGAATAAATTAACACGCATGTGCACAATTCATGTCACTTGCACTGTTGCTAGTCTGGCCACCTGCCGTACATTCACTTCTGCTCCTTCACTACGATAAGTCTTCCCTTGATGATTAAAATATACTGGAGGGGGCAAAATAAAATATAATGAGAATGTAATGTTAATGATTGGATTTGTTGACTAAAGTAGATCAGTGAACAGCAGTGGGTAGACGTGACGTATAATAATAATAAAAATAATAATAATAATAATAACAATAACAATAATAATGCTGTTATTATTATTATTATTATTATTATTAGTAGTAGTAGTAGTAGTAGTAGTAGTAGTAGTAGTAGTAGTAGTATTTTGATCATCATCACCACCATTATATTAATTTTATTATTATCATTTTTATTTATTTATTATTATTATTATTATTATTATTATTAATTTTTATGATTATTGATATTTTCATTATCATCATAGTGCTCTCTCTCTCTCTCTCTCTCTCTCTCTCTCTCTCTCTCTCTCTCTCTCTCCTGGTGACTTTACATTGAGTGACTGGCTAAATAGTTTCCTGCAACCCAGGAGAAAATTTCCTACGCTGGGTTGTAACCATATAACCAAATTATTCTTGGTGCTCTAGTGGGCTAAGGCGGTTCAGCTGGGTATAGCCTTTGTGGATTCCATTTGTGTAGTGGTTAGGGTTTATTGCTCACGTAATGCAGATCAGGACAAGTGAGGCTGGTTACCGTTGCCTTATATATCTGGTCTTATTACTTTGTCTCGGATCTTTACTCCCCTGTTTTTATGGGACAAAATAGGATTGCATGCTGCTGTTGATGCAGTAGCATGCAGCAGCAGCAGCAGTGCTAGCAGTAGCAGTGGTAGTAATAGTAACAGAAGTTTAGTTTGAGACCATTTCAAGTGCTAGTTGTGGTAACTGTAGTTACGGTAGTAGTATTTTTCCACAGTACTCACACAGCGTAAGGAATTAATGATCCTGCTAGTTATTTAAGTTTCATATGAAAAAGTGGTACCAGAAGGCCCTACTAAGCTGAATAATTATAATCCAGCAGTGGAGATGGTTGTCAAGTGCGTAGAGATATTACTTTCACTTTAAAGAGAACCGACTTCTACCCCCCTCCACACACACAAAACGAACTAAACACTGAATAAATACATCGTCCAGCATATTCACAAATCATGTAACTTGCAGGTTTCACATTATTGCTCTGAATCTCAGACGGGTCAGGGAACAGTTTGTTTATAATCCTGTAAATCTGTTAATAACCGCTTTACTGATTCTCCACAATACCCAATGGACATGTCATAAAATCGTACCAGCTAATCCCATCACACCAGTCCTGAATGAGACACTCCTAGAATGGATATAGTATGGACAATGGGTGTCAGAAAAATTTCTATCTATCTATTGCCAGACGTCTCAATCCCGTTTGGGGTGGCCACAAACAAATCGCCTCCAAGTCGCCCTGTCCCCCGCCATTTCACTACCCTGCTCCCAACTCACACCCTCCTCTCTCATATACCTCTCCACCCCATCCCTCCATCTCATCCTCGGCCTCCCCCTCCCTCTTCCCCCCTCCACCTCACTCACATACACTCTCTTCGTCAGTCTTTCACCCTCCATCCTCTCCACATGGCCAAACCACCACAGTGTGTTCCTCATAACGCTCCCTATCACATCCACATCAACACCACAACGTTCCTTTATATCCTCATTCGTTAGCCTATTTCTCCATGTGACTCCACAGGCTCCTCTTAAATAACTCATTTCCACTTCTCTCACTCTTGACTTGTGTCCTTCCAACAACGTCCAAGCTTCACTTCCGTACGTTAGAGTTGGTATCACAATACTGTCATGTAGTAACTTTTTCACTTCCATGCTCACTTCCCTGTTTCTTATCACTGCTTTCAATATTTGACTTTGTATAAATCGATCTCCTCGGTCGGGCACCAAGATGTAAGAAACTTCTAGTATTTTCTAGTAAACAACTCGTAGGTCTTTACTCGTCCCTAAAATTGTTTTAAGTGAATTCAAACAAGTCTCATAGGGTTAGGTGAACCGTAACTTACACCTTAACTCAACTAATTCTCATCTATCTCCTAGCTAACCCCCTCTTGAATCGGCCAATTCGTGAAGGTTACTTAGCTAGGGAGTGTCAAACAACAGATGACGACGAGCCTACTTTTCTGTCTGTTGCTTGGGCTGTCAAACGTCCTTGAGGTGCGTATATACAAACGTGCTTGGACTTTGACTAGGAGCAGAGTAAGCGAACTAGGCAAGCCTATATTTCCCTCATAGAATGCTAGAGGTCTATCTATCTATCTATTGCCAGACGCCTCAATCCCGTTTGGGGTGACCACAAACAAATCGCCTCCAAGTCGCCCTGTCCCCCGCCATTTCACTCCCCTGCTCCCAGCTCACACCCCCCTCTCTCATATACCTCTCCACCCCATCCCTCCATCTCATCCTCGGCCTCCCCCTCCCTCTTTCCCCCTCCACCTCACTCACATACACTCTCTTCGTCAGTCTTTCACCCTCCATCCTCTCCACATGGCCAAACCACCTCAGTGTGTTCCTCATAACGCTTCCTATCACATCCACATCAACACCACAACGCTCCTTTATATCCTCATTCGTCAGCCTGTCTTTCCATGTGACTCCACAGGCTCCTCTTAAATAACTCATTTCCACTGCTCTCACTCTTGACTTGTGTCCTTCCAACAACGTCCAAGCTTCACTTCCGTACGTTAGAGTTGGTATCACAATACTGTCATGTTGTAACTTTTTCACTTCCATGTTCACTTCCCTGTTTCTTATCACTGCTTTCAAGGAACCAGCAACCTTTCTTCCCTGCTGTACCCTTTCAAGCACTTCACCCTCCAAACCTCCATCCTTACTCATCACACTACCCAAGTACTTAAACGTACTCACATTTTCCAATTCCTCACCATCCAACCTCGCTGTACATTCACTGACTTCACCTCTCTCAAAGACCATCACTTTACTCTTCCCTACATTCACCTTTAGATTCCGTTTCTTACACACTCTCTCAAACTCATCAACCAAGCCTTGCAGCTCCCCTTCGTCTTCACTCAACAACACAGTATCATCTGCAAACAACAGTACAGGGAGTTTCCAAACACTATCCTCTCTCACCATGGCCACTCCAACATCCACTACCCTACCTTGTACCTCTTTTATTACCCCATCCTAGAGGTGCCAACTGTAATTAATTACAATATTAAATACAATTACATTACATCATGATATATACAGGGCGAATCTTACTAATTAATCTTAGGTTAATTAAACTAAAGCCAAACCAAATATTCCCTTTATCTGTATGAACATGATAAACCTACATCTGCCTTTACTAGAGGGTCTTTCCATATTCAGACACGTCATCTAACACGGAGACGCAGTTTAGGTCAGTGGAAATTCCCAAGTAATTACATGTATTTACAATATAGTTGTCCACGAGGGTTAAACGCAGTAGCATTTAATTTATCAATAATAAGAATTATTAAAGAGAATGTAATTTCTCGGTAGTAAAAACAGCTTGAATAGTTGTTAACGATCTCAGGTTTTCCTCTGCTTTCTAACCAGAGACGACTATTTTAAAAAGTAGAGAGAGCACTTGCTCTGGTAGAAAATATTTCCCACAGTTTGGGGGCTGGGCGAAAAATGATACGCTGTATCATGTAATGCGACCATTAGCCAGGAGTTCTCTCCATAGGTCTCGAGAACCCTGTGTTGCGACCTTTCTAGGTGGCGCATCCTGACCCATGTAATCTCCACCATCCCCTGTATTTGGGGTAGCCGCTAACTCAAGGGGTACCAGTTTATCAATAGTTTTTATGCTAGTATGTCCCCTACATTTTATTTTTACGAGTCTCAGCACCCCCTCTGAGTCTGGGTGCATGGAGATCACCTTAGCTAATGGCCACTGGGATCTTGGTTGTTCTGTTTTCACTAAGACCACATCCCCGATGTTTATAACAGACTTATTGCTGGCAGCCTGAGCCCCATAATATCTTTCTCGTAGGCTCAAAAGACATTCTTCGCTCCAATGTCTATTCCAAGCATCCAATATCCATTTCAGACGTTGATATCCCTCCCGGAGATGTCCTAAATAATTATTTTCAATGGTAGGATCATCTACTTCTTCCTGTATATCCACACAAGGCACTGGATGGAGCTTCCTGCCATATAGCATATGAGCTGGTGTCAAGGCCTCTATCGAAATGCTAGTGCCATCTAAATAGGTTAGGGGTCTATTATTAATCCTATTTTCAATTTCAGTTATCACTGTTCTTAAATCCTCTCTTGTGATCTTAGTTCTGTGTAATGTTTTCTTTAGGCAGTTCCTGACAATACCAATCATTCGTTCAGTAAATCCATTTTGCCATGTTGCTCTTGGAGCTGTGAATTGCTAGGTACAATTTCGGATTCCCAGCGCCGACTTAACCTTTGGGTCATTCATTATGTTCACCAGTAAAGGTGCTGCTCCAACGAAATTAGCTCCGTTGTCACTTATTAATTTGCTAGGACAAGACCTTCTAGCGGCAAATCTTCGAAACACATTCAGGAATGTCTCTGAGCTCAGATCTTCCGCCATTTTCTAGATGGACTGCCCTTGTGTAGGTACAAGTAAATAGACAAATATAAACCTTATGGGGAGTTCCCTCACCTGTAACAGTTATAGCCCTTGTGTAATTCACTCCAGTTACTTGGAAGGGCCGACTTACATTTACCCTATCCCTTGGCAAGGCAAGTGGTCCTGGATAGTCATATGGTCGTTGTTCATACCTCCTACATGTGATGCAGCCTTTGAGATATTTCTTTATGACCTGTCTACCCTTAGGGATACCTTTCCCGGATTCGGGCCAAAGAGTGCGGCACACCTCCATGGAGAGTCAATTCATGGGCTTCCTTTACAATTAACTCTACAAAGTATCTGCCCTTGGGTAATAATATGGGATGTCTAGTATGGAGAGGCAAATCAGCCTTTATTATTCGGCCCCGATATCTAATCAGACCCTTTCAGTCTAAGAACAAGCCCAAATCTCTTATCAGCTTATCCCTGTTCAAAGTGCCCTGGCCTAAAAGGTCATATATCTCTCTGTAATACAATAGTTCTTTTGTATTCTTTTCAGCCAATATTCCATGGGATCTGATTTCTGAAACCCCACTTTCTTATTCAAAAATTCAACAACTAATTTAGTAGTGTTAATAAGTTGTCTTATTGATGAGAATCGGCTGGTATCAGTTACTTCTGGCTCAGGTACTACAGGATCTAGGTTAACTACACCAGCCTCAGCAATACTGTACTGTTTCTGCTCAGGCCAATCTTTAGTGAGTAACCATTTAGGACCTTTAAACCACAAGTTATCTTTCATCAGTCTCTTTACAGTCGAACCTCTCGAGAGCAGATCAGTTGGGTTTTGTTTAGAGGATACATGCATGAATTTAAATTTGGAAGACAGCTCTTTAATAGTCTTCACTCTATTACGGACGAAAGGAATTTTACTGTATTCCTTCCCTATCCAGTAGAGACAAATCACACTGTCAGTCCATATATAGATATCCTCAAACTGAGTATCAAGAGTAGTGGTCAAATACCTGGACAGTTTAGTTACTACTTCTATGGAAGCCAATTCCATTTGAGGTAGGGTTCTTCCTTTAATTGGCACAGCTCTGGCTTTGGACATAATAATCTTAATATCCTCTCGTTCTGCGCAGTAAGCTACTGCTCCATAAGCCCTTTGAGAAGCATCGCAAAATATGTGTAAGTGCGACTTCTCACTATTGCTTATTTCCCTGGGAATACATATGCTTGATGTGGTTTCAAACTCCTTTCTAATCTGTTCCCATTGTTCCACATATGTCTCACGTAGTTCCGTGTGGCTCAACAACACCTCCGCTCACAGGCACGGCCGGGGCCACACTGACACATAAGGGGTGCTCCTGACTCCCTAGTGGCAAAAGGCAAAGCTGCAAATGGTTGGCTCCCTCTGTTCAAATTACTGAAACTTTCTGGTAGCACCTCAATATATATATATATATATATATATATATATATATATATATATATATATATATATATATATATATATATATATATATATATATATATATATATATGTATATATATATATATATATATATATATATATATATATATATATATATATATATATATATATATATATGTAGTGGTAGGTGGGGGAGCTCACCATCCATCCAATCACTTGACGTAGTGCTGCTCTCGGGTGTCTGCCCTTTCCTCTCCTCCATCCTTCATTCCGTCCATCCTCTTCTGTCTTTCTTTCCTTCATTCTTTCCTCTTTCTTCTGCCTGCGGGTGACTTTACACTCCCTCTTGTGCCTTTCTTTCCTTCATTCTTTCCTCTTCCTTCTGCCTGTGGGTGACTCTACACTGAGTGACAAGTCAAATAGTTTCCTGTACACCAGGAAAACATTTACTTCGCTGGGTGGTAACCATATAACCAAATTTTGGCTCCTGGTGGTTTAGTGGGTAATAAAGGTGCTCCAATCGGATTGAGCCGATGAAGGTTTATATCCAAGGAATGGTTGGGGTTTATTGCTGACGTAATGCCACTCAGGGATGAGTGAGGCTGGTCACTTTCATCTTAAATGCCAACGTTCCTAACCCCGGGCTCCTACGCTCCTCATGGGGCAACGTATGATTGGATGATGGATGGATGGATAGTTCCGTGTCGCAGTCCAACTTTTCTCGCCAATTTTCCTGCTCAAAACAATTGCCCCAAATAACTATAGGACTGACCAATCCTAATGGGTCAAATAACATGGAGACCTGACTTAACAAGGACCTCTTGGTGAGAGTGACATCAGAGAACTTAATTTGTTTCAAACTTATTACATCAGCTGTTGTATCCCAGTTAAGACCTAACACATTTTGAATTTTGGGAATGTCAGAATTTGGATAGTCCTCTTGTATTTTATTCCTCAAAAGCGATGAATTTGTATTCCAGCTCTGTAACGGCAAATTTGCCCTCCTACATTAGGAACTGGCTACTTCATAAGCCTTCAAAGCTTCCGACTCTGTACCAGCAAGACCTCGCAAATTATCCATGTAAAAAGCCTGCCCTATTTCTTGGCATTTGGCATTTTCAAAATGATGCTTTAAAGTGTTGCAAAGTAGGAAAGGACTAGCACAAGAGCCAAAGAGCACCGATCGGAAACAGTAAGTCTTCAATGGACTATCCTCATTTTGAAGATCATGAGGCCAGAGGAATTTTGTAAATTTCCTATCCTCCTCTCTCACTCCTATTCTGAGAAAAGCCTTACTAATATCTACTGTATGAGCTTAAGGTTTCTCTCTAAATCTTAATAACACATTCCCTAGCTTCTCTGCTAGTGTAGGTCCAGAGTACAAGTAATCGTTCAAGCTAGCTGATCCCTTGGATGCTTTACTACCACAATTGAATACTATCCTTATGGGAGTAATTACTGAATCCTTGCTTACAGCATGATGTGGTAAGTAATGTCCTTCCTTGTGGTTAACAGGGGATTCTACCTCTTCTATAAATTTTTTCTACAATTGATCTTTTATAATATCATATATGGTTAGATGTTCTGGTTTATCTCTCAACTTCTTTAGAAGAGAATTTAACTGAGCTATAGCTGCTTGGTAATTTGTTGGTAACTCCTAATGGTTTATAGTCCTTGGTAATCCTACCCAATACTGTCCATCCTTAAATTCCACGGACTGATTATGCAAATCCAAAGTTATTTTATCTTCAGGGGTTGGTTCCTCAGAGTGTATTCCTACACTGTCTAGGTCTCACAACTTGTGTACAGGTTCAATATTTTCATCCAAAAAGTCATTTATCTGAGTAGGTTCTAATTCTGCACGTATTCTAGCTACCATCAATGACTGTGTGGGGGTAACAAACATTGAGTCTACAAGTTTGGCCTCTCCTTTAACTTGATTTGGAAAAGCCAACTGAACCATAACAAGGTTACCTCCTGGACTCTTGAACAACTGTACCTAATTCTTCTTGAAAGTCCTATGTAGGAATCTTCCACAGTAATCAGAACCGATTATAATTTTTATGGGACCCACAGTATCTGATTCCACATTCCGTGTAGCCAACTTTATCCCTGAGCTTTGTAATTGACCAGAGGTTTCCTTCAGTCCTTATATATATAATTGTCTCCATATTATCCAGTACAGCTGCTGTCATACAGCATTTATATCTGCCTAATTGTATTACAGGTCTAACTAAATCAAAAGAATGAGCTTTCTTAGTTGCTAAGAATCCTGTAATGGCTAGATTTACTTTGCCATTAATAAGTAACTTTAATTTCTTCACATTGTCTGCAGAAATAAACGTTTTCTGAGCACCCGTATCAAAAAGGGTACATGCTAATAGGTTTCTATTCTCAATCAATACCTTCACATCTGCTATTGGAACTGCAGCTGGCATTACTATTGGATCATTCCCCCGTGCAATTGTCATATTGACGCTTGCAGGTTTAGGAACCTTAATTTTCATCCTTGGGCATAAAACATTATGATGATGATCCTTTTTGCATTTAAAACAAAGATTTAATTTAGTCTTACAGTCTGCGGAAGTATGTTCGGAATTAATACAGATTATACAACACCCCAGTTTCTGAAGTTTCCTACTCTAGAAGCATAATCAGGATAATGTTGACAAGATGCACTGGAATGTTGCTCACCACAAAATGCATAAACCTTCCTGTCCTTTACCATGGAAGGTTTTTCTTCCTTAATTTCATCAGCTTGTCTGTTCCTTGTTTTTCATATTTTATCCTCAGCCTTTAAGGTGCTAAGGAAAGTACCTGTCTCTGCTTTAGGTACATACTTAGGCTTCTCTAACTTAGGTTTCCCAACCAGTTGGTTAGTGGGTTTTTTCTATATTTCAGTCTTCTGTTTAATCTCAGGAGGTTTTACCGTTCCTTGCAAGTGTTTAGAGAGTTGCATCAAGCCTTCCTCAGTCTCTTCGCAGGAGAAATTATCCTTTTGGTCCCTACCGTACAAGGCATCCTTGGTTTTTGGTAGAAGTTTTAAGGACACAATTCTTGAAATCACCCAATCTGATGCCATAATATCTTCATAAGTACCTAAGGCCTTTAAATTACAACTTATTGCAATTCAAAATTTTTGCAAGGAATCAAAATCGTGTCTAGGTATGGGTAATTCAATTAGAGCCATCAGTAATTGGGTAATAACTTGTTCCCTGTCTTTGTAGTTTTGTTTAAGGATAGTCAAGGCCACCTCATAGTTATTTTCATCTACTGGTAATTCTTCTATCTGCTGATATGGTGTTCCTTTGACCTGTCCTGACAGATATGTAAGTTTGCTGATCTTAGGGAGATCTGTTCTATCATGGACTAAATATCTGAAATGATCCCAAAAGAATATCCAGTTTTGCTCCCCATCAAACTCCGGAAGCGTTATTTGTGGTAACAGCTCTACTCCGCTGTTCCACAATTTGTGTTTCCGCGGCAGTCTCAGCTAACTTTGACTCTAGTGTCTTTACTACGGTTAAGTATTCTCCTAATTTACCTTCTAACTTCGTAGTTTCTGACTCTAAGAGTTCTTTATCATCAGCCTTTACTATAGCCGCTTCTAAATTTATTTAACTTTCTTTATACTTAGTCCATCGGTCTTTCAATATATTTAGAAGAATATTTAATTTCTCCCTGGACAGAGGAATTTCGTCCAACGATTGTTTGCAACAATTTATGGCTCTAGTTACCCATCCAGCTTTACTACTAGAAGATCTGTGCAACAAGAAAACAGACATGTTGACTGATTTCTAATTTAATAATTAACTATGAGTTTCAACCACAAATTTACCTCAGCTTTGTAATTATCTGATTATTTTAAATTTTGAATAGGGTAGTGATTAAGTCCACTTTATCAAACCTGTCGCCCTGGGGTATTAAACCTCTAGGGTTGTATTTATCCCCCCACTCAATTTCCAAATACTCATTTTCTGGCTCAGCTTATTAATCATTTAAATTTTGAGGAGTGTAGAGATTAGGTCCGTAATATCAAATCTATCCTCTGGATTATTAAACCTCTAGGGTTATATCTTATCCCCACACTCAATTACCAAAACATCCATTTTCCCTGAACTCGGTATGTACATATTTCCACATCATCCACTGCAACCGAACGTGGTAGCAAACTATGCCCAACAAAAGCAACTTTAAACACATTGAGCGCTCCGGCACACATCTGCCCTTCTCACTCGCTAGGGGCACCAAAAATTTCAGAAATATTTGTCTATCTCTCTATTGCCAAACGCCTCAATCCCGTTTGGGGTGACCACAAACTAATCGCCTCCACGTCGTCCTGTCCCCAGCCATTTCACTGCCCTGCTTCCAACTCACACCCCCCTCTCTCATATACCTCTCCACCCCATCCCTCCATCTCATCCTCGGCCTCCCCCTCCCTCTTCCCCCCTCCACCTCACTCACATACACTCTCTTCGTCAGTCTTTCACCCTCCATCCTCTCCACATGGCCAAACCACCTCAGTGTGTTCCTCATAACACTTCCTATCACATCCACGTGCACACCACAACGCTCCTTTATACCCTCATTCGTCAGCCTGTCTCTCCATGTGACTCCACAGGCTCCTCTTAAATAACTCATTTCCACTGCTCTCACTCTTGACTTGTGTCCTTCCAACAATGTCCAAGCTTCACTTCCATACGTTAGAGTTCGTATCACAATACTGTCATGAAGTAACTTTTTCACTTCCATGCTCACTTCCCTGTTTCTTATCACTGCTTTCAAAGAACCAGCAACCTTTCTTCCCTGCTGTACCCTTTCAAGCACTTCACCTTCCAAACCTCCATCCTTACTCATCACAATACCCAAGTACTTAAACGTACTCACATTTTCCATTTCCTCACCATCCAACCTCGCTGTACATTCACTGACTTCACCTCTCTCAAAGACCATCACTTTAATCTTCCCTACATTCACCTTTAGATTCCGTTTCTTGCACACTCTCTCAAACTCATCCACCAAGCCTTGCAGCTCCCCTTCGTCTTCACTCAACAACACAGTATCATCTGCAAACAACAGTACAGGGAGTTTCCAAACACTATCCTCTCTCACCAGGGCCACTCCAACATCCACTACCCTACCTTGTACCTCTTTTATTACCCCATCCATGAACAGATTGAACAACCATGGAGACATGACACATCCCTGTTTCAACCCAACCTCCAAAGAGAAAAATTCACTTAGTTCACCATCCACACGCACTGCAGCCTTAGCACCATCATACATACTCTTCACAGCATTCAACAATTTTCCATCTACTCCATATATTCTTAATACTTTCCACAATCTTTGTCTATCCACCCTGTCATATGCTTTCTCCAAGTCCATGAAAGCAGCATACAACTTCTTTCCCTTCTCTAGAAACTTTTCCAATAAAGCTGTAAGAATGAATATCTGATCTACACAACCTCTTCCCTTCCTAAAGCCTCCCTGTTCTTCTCCCACTAATTCCTCTGTTCTTTCTCTAACTCTGTCAATAAGTATCCTACCATACACTTTTCCTATTATACTAAGAAGACAAATGCCCACACACTTCTTTTTCCCCTTTTCCTTTGTACAAGGGAATAATTATACCTGACTTCCAATCCTCCGGGACTCTACCTTCCTCCCAGGCCAATCTGCACATCTTCCACATCCATTCTACTACTATCTCTCCCCCATGCTTCAGCATTTCACCACACACTCCATCAATTCTTGGGGCTTTCCTCATTTTGACTTTCTTCATTGCTTCCACAACTTCTATCCTACTGATTTCTTCCTGTCTTCTCACCTCCCTCCTTCTCCCAGCCATTCCCCAGCCACTTGTACTCGCATTACTTCCATCCTGTATGTTCAACAATTCCTTAAAGTGTTCTCTCCATCTGCTCACTTTTTCTCCCTTCTCCACTAGTAATCTACCATTTTTATCTTTCACTCCCCTGGTAACCTCACTTCCACTGTGTCTTACTCTCTTCACCTTTTTCCAGAACATCTTCTTACAGTCCCTCCACTTTACACTCAAATTCCTTCCAAATTCCTCATCCACTCTCTTCTTACTCTCTCTTACTAATCTTTTCACCTCTCTCTTTCTTTCTAAATATAACTCTCTTTCGCGTCTCAACTTCTTTCACGCCCCTACTTCTCATCCACTCATTGTATGCTTTCTTCTTTTGTGCCACAGCTTGTCTCACCTCTTCAGTCCACCACGCTGTTCCTTGCACCTCCCTCCGTCTTCTCTTCCTCCCACACACCACATCACATGCTGCACATATTTCTTCTGTAAATATCCTGCACACACCTTCCACGTCCCCCATATTTGACTTTGTGTAAATCGGTCTCCTGGGGCAGGCACCAAGATGTAAGAAACTTCTAGTATTTTCTAGTAAACAACTCGTAGGTCTTTACTCGTTCCTAAAATTGTCCTTAAGTAAATTCAAACAAGTCTCATAGGGTTAGGTGAACCGTAACTTACACCTTAACTCAACTAATTCTCATCTATCTCCTAGCTAATCCCCCCTTGAATTGGCCAATTCGTGAAGGTTACTTAGCTAGGGAGTGTCAAACAACAGATGACGAGCCTGCTTTTCTGTCTGTTGCTTGGGCTGTCAAACGTCCTTGAGGTGCGTATATACAAACGTGCTTGGACTTTGTCAAGGAGCAGAGTAAGCGAACTAGGTAAGCCTCAATCTCCCTCATAGAATGGTAGAGGTGCCAACCATTAATTAATTACAATATTAAATACAGTTAGATTACATCATGATATATACAGGGCGACTCTTACTAATTAATCTTAGTTTAATTAAACTAAAGCCAAACCAAATATTCCCTTTATCTATATGAATATGATAAACCCACATCTGCCTTTACTAGAGGGTCTTTCCATATTCAGACACGTCATCTAACACGGAGACGCAGTTTAGGTCAGTGGAAATTCCCAAGTAATTACATGTATTTACAATATAGTTGTCCACGAGGGTTAAACGCAGTAGCATTTAATTTATCAATAATAAGTATGATTAAAGAGAATGTAATTTCTGCGATGTAAAAACCGCTTGAAGAGTTGTTAACGATCTCAGGTTTTCCTCTGCTTTCTAACCAGGGACAACTATTTTAAAAAGTTGAGAGAGCAATTGCTCTGGGGGAAAATATTTCCCACGGTGGGCATCAGCTCTAAAGTGGTGACTCTGTATGCGAAGCTGTGCGTCAGTAGGTATGATGGACCTCAAGGAACGGACTGTTAACCCCTCCAGTTCGACAAGTTCTAAATTCCTATCAGACGAATTCAGGACGATTTTCTTCGTTTAGGGGAGACCTTTTGAACGTAAGGGCGGCTAGATACAGCCTTACCTATAACAAACGTTTGAATGAAATCGTTTGGTGGCAGCATGAATAAAGTAAGAAAGCAAGTCCTCGGACAGAACGGGTTGATTCTGTTCCATGAGGTGTAGGATTAGATTAATAAAAAGGCAAGTACAAGCAAAAAGTATAGTAATAATAATAATAATAATAATAATAAAACAAATACAGCTTCACTACTGCTACTACTACTACTACTATTATTAATAATAATAACAAAACAATGATAATAATAATAACGACGATAATGAGTAATAAATTTAACGCAATATAGTGCCAAAACAATCAGTAGATTAACCACTTCATTTTGATTATGTAATTTTTGCAGCAGGGTGCGGACGACCATAACACGCACAGCTCTAAAATTATGTTATTTTGGAGACTTACAGCAACAGCAGATCTACGCACATTGCTGGAGGGCAAATGAAACAGTGGTAAGTGTTAATTAAATAAGTTTTCTTCCAATTTGCCACAACTTTGCTGAAAATGGATACAGTACGCCAAAATATGCACGCAGACATGGTTACGTCGGACATTATGAAACCGACTGCTGACCCACACACATCACTGGAAAGCTTATAGATAAGTAATAAGTGTTACGCAACTAGCACTTCTCAAAATTCACAGCCATATGGATGAAAAAAACTAAACCTTTCCAACAGTCTTGTCTATAAAAATCTGAAAGTTGCGGCGGACTTGCGAACATCGACGGTAAGCGAAAATGATATTTAGAGGCTCGTCCACTGAAACACGGACATACTTTGATGTATGGATGCCCATAACTTCAGTCTTAATACCAACACATGATTTAATTCAATTTGAGATACTTAAACTGGAGAAGTTAGTTATAGCCATCTTTTACCCCTTCAGTGCGAAAGGTCCTTCCGAAGATGAAGTAGCAAGAATAAAACGGAAGAGAAAGTTATCGTGCTGAAAAGGCAAATGGCTGCCACCTCACCTGATCTGCTGAGCCTCGCTGGAGCTGGCCTCTCTCAGTTTACTCAGCAAGATCCGCATGATGTTCATCAGGAAGAGAAGGTTGGCCTGTGGAGAAAGACAGTCAGCATAAGAACTGCTAGCCAGACTCCTGTTTACTGTGGGCTTGGCGTGTAACGTTATTTTATCAAGTATGCTCATCCACGAGCATATTTGCCTATTTTCCACGCATATCAACTTGGCATAAAATTACCATCTCCACCACGACTGTTGAATGGCAATAGATTAACACTAGAATACAGTGCTAATCACAATAGAATGTAATGGAAAAGATGTCGAACACTAGCATCGTCCGATTCTGCTGCTGAGGTCCCTGATGTAAACTGCAAAAGGACAAAATTCTAGGCCAAGATAAAGAGAAAGAACTCTAACACACACACACACACACACACACACACACACACACACACACACACACACACACACACACACACACACACACACACACACACACCTGGCTGTTTGCCAGTAATAGCATCCATTATCGTACTCCCACACTCGCACACACCCAAACCTACACCGGACCTGTGACAATGTCAGCATCCTCTCATTTACCTGCACTAACACCCACATCAGATCCTGTACTAGTGTCGGCATCGTCACTCGCCTACTTACACCCACACTCATACCCGACTTGTATCAGTCTCAACATCCTTTCTCTTGTACTGTACATACACCCACACCGTCAATAACTCTACAACCGCACCCACTCCTGACCCAGCAGTGAGTCAACATTCTCTCTCGTTTTCCTAGAACTACACTCACAGTCACATCTGTCCCTGTACCATTGTTACGTTATTTGTCTTAATGTTCCTACAGGTTAACGTGTTCACAGCCAGATACGTAGAACATCTGACTTATACTCTATACACCAACACGTCACACGTGCACACACTAATGTTGATCATCACAATATTCTTATTGTTCCGTAGGGCATCATTTTCTTTCATGCTACAAAAGAGCCTCCATTGGTTTTTATTGACCCGCCCGGAAACATGGACACTGATACGATGGAAGTTGTAAGTATATAACTGCTTTTCTGAAGTTGCTACTCGTCGAAAAGCTTGACACACACACTTCAGAGTAAACCACATTTAATTCTCCATTGCATATGATCCTCCATACAACTTCAGATTTTCTTTCAGCATCCTGTTACGCAAAGCATTTTCTAAAAGCATGGAAAATAAGACAGGAATAAAATAATAATGCAAGGTAAAAATTTATTATATATATATATATATATATATAATTTTTACCTACTCCGCCTACCCAAGTTGTGAATGGCCAACTCCCTGATGCACGTCCCAACCCAGGAGGACAGAAAGAAGAGATATAAAGACCATTTAAGGACAACTCTGAAGAAATGCAGCATCATACCAAAAAGACCTTGAAACCAATGCCTCTGACAGAAAACAGTTGCGAAAGCTCTGCAGTGAAGGAACCATTCATCTAGAAGCTCGGAACCTGGGCAGAGAAGAGCGTAGACAACCGCGGCACAACCAAAACAGAGTTTTCTCAGAAAACCCGTACTTAACATACCAACTGTGTGGGAAATTTTGGGGATCCAGAATTGGTTTACACAGTCACAGACGTTAGCACCAAAGACTGAGAAACACACCATCTTAGATAGTATTCTGTAGAAGCCGTCCTGTTCTCCGGTAGAAGGACAGCTCTAACCAAGTGTGTGTGTGTGTGTGTGTGTGTGAAAAAGGTTTTATGTTTGCGTGTGTGTGATCAAAATAACCAGTTCTTACTCAGTTTCACACAAAATTGATGTAATGCATGAGAGTCAGCCAATGAGTAAACATATTATCCTTGAGAACAATAAGTAGGAGGTCAGAGTCAATAGGTGGAGGCAGGGGCCGAATCAGTAGAGAGTTGGCCTCTAGTTCTATTGGACCCAGGTTCGAATCCTGGCTGGGGCAAGGATCAGTTGAAGGATTTGAATCTCATTAAAGTAGACTTTACTGATCTACTATATGACCCGCCGACATGTCGCAAAAATACCTCCACAATTACCAGTACTCCATTCCTGTTAGAGACAGCCTGAGCATGTATTCCATTTGGACGGTGGGTGTTAGCGCCGAAGTGGTGACATGTGGAGGTGTATGGATGTAGGAGGACTACTGGGCCTTGGTAATGAGCTGTGAAGCCTTTGCCCAGGAGTCGGGCACATTATATATATATATATATATATATATATATATATATATATATATATATATATGTGTGTGTGTGTGTGTGTGTGTGTGTGTGTGTGTGTGTGTCTTCCGAGCAGAATCAGATTTAAAAATTTTTATTCACTTAACACCAAACTTAGAGGTTTTATTGAGGGTAGGCAAGAAAGAAATTATTCAGTTGTGAGACTAATAAGTCAAAGTTCAAGATCACAGATTATAGTCAATGTTCAACCTGTGTGTGTGGGTGTTAACAAAATAACACTCATGATCCGATTTTAATCAAACTTAGAGGAAGGATTGAGGGTCAGGCAAGGAGTAATGTCATAGAAGGTCAGTGTCACAGGCACTGCCAGCTTAAGAAGATTTACTCCAATTTAGGCCAAACCTTGTGGATGGGTTGAGGTTAAGGGACGAATAAGTTGATTCAGTATGAGGATAAAGGACGAATGAATTGGTTCAGTTTTGAGAACAATGAGTCAAAGGATAGGGTAGAATATCGACCAGTGTGTGTGTGTGTGTGTGTGTGTGTGTGTGTGTGTGTGTGTGTGTGTGTGTGTGTGTGTGTGTGTGTGTGTGTGTGTGTGTGTGACTGTCAACAAAATAACTATCACAGTTTTGAACAGAGTATATCCAAATTTCATGGAAGGGTTGACGGTCAGTCACAGAGTAAACCAACTTTATTTAAAACAATATCTAAAAGGTAAAGGTCGCATGACAAGGCCAGCTTAAACACTTTTTATCCAGTTTAAACCAAACTTTCTGGAAAGGTTCATAATAAGGAATGAGTTGAATGATTTAATTTTGAGAATAAATAGTCAGAGGTCAAAATCAAAGGAAAAGGTCGAGTTCCAAAGTAGGAAAGCAAGGTGAACTCAGTTTTTACTTGATTAGAACCAAACTTAGTAGAAGTGATAAGGGTCAGACAAGAACAAATGGATTTAGTTTTGAGAGCAATTAGTCAGTGGCCAAGGCAACTGGGAAAGGTTTAATTTTGCATCAGTGCCTGTGTGTGGTTGATCGCTAACGCTACTCTGTCTGGCCAAGCAGACTCATCAACCCCAGCTTACCTTGCATCTCTACAGGGCCTTCTCGTGCAGTGAACAGATATTCTTTTGCAGGGCTCCGAGAAGAGTTAGGGTGTGGGTTCCAGGACAGACGCCGCATCTGCGTCCCTTCAACCAGTTTACAGACACACCATGGTAGGTTCGACATCACTCTGTTATCTAGTGTTATTATTACCACCCACCGATCTAACTGATGGAAATAGTCAAAAGAGTTTTGGCTTGGCTATGATCAGTAGTAGTGGTGGATGAACTGAGAGGCATCCTTGAGGTTGGCCTATGCTTTTTAGAACAATAAGCTACATATCAGTATTACAAAGCAAGGTTAGTTTTTAAAAAATGTCTGATGTAGACTGAACTTTATGGAAGGGTTTAGGATAATGTAAGAATAATGAGTTTCAGTCTGGATAACAATTACTCAAAAATCAAGGTCACAGGAAAGTGTTGCAGGTCAAAATCAATTGGCAAAGTCATTTCAAACAGTTCTGGTCTGAGCTGAACAGTTGTTGGAAGAGTTAAGGGTTACAAAGAATGAAGTATTCAATTCTTAGAGCAATCTGTCGAAGGTCAATGTCACGCGACAAAGTCAGATATTTAGAACTTGTATTTCTGAGTGCTTCCTTTTGCTGTTTGCACTATTGTTACTTCTGTCAGTGCAGTTGGAAGGGGTTTATTTATTTACCGGTGTCTGTTAGCTTTTCACTTTGTTTATGCAGAACATAATCCCAAATGCTGTCCTTGAATTCAGTGAAATCTGGTGGGTAAGTGTGCATTAGGTCCAGGAACCATTCCTGAGACTGTGGAACAAGGCAGTCTAAAACCACAGAATTATTAACGTAGGACGCCTGTTGGCTTCTACATGCATTTGGCGTGTAGCTGCTACACACACAGTCCATCGACAATGAGGAAAAAAAAAAAGACCAATGTTTGTCATGGGCCCATCCGTATATAATTTATCTAACATCCTGAATCCTGATTCCCTCCCAGTTCTCTAGCTTAATTTTTTCCACACATACAATTTAATAGACCACACCTTCTCTTACCTTCAGACTCAGTCCAGTATTCCCATTTTAGTATCCTGTCTACTCTCTCTCTCTCTCTCTCTCTCTGACGATTTAATATTTCGCACATTCTCTTCTACCCTGATATGAAGGGAGACTTACCTCACCCAACATCGTTTATGCAACCCTTCGTTTCTTGCCGCATCCTATCTACACATGTCACACATTCCTCAATAGGCTCATTTCCACTTTTCTTACTCTCACTCCCGTATGTTGGAACACTAGGCACACACCTTCATGCAATCCTCCTGCAGCCTCAGTACTCGTTCCTTAGTTTTGACCTTCATTACACCATCTACTGTACATTTCATCCCTGAGCTACTTAACTATCCTCGTCCTTTTGCACATTTTCCTCTACTTTTCTTTCACTGCACCTAGGTACTTAAACTTATTCACTAATTCAAGTCTCTCTCCATGTCGCAGCTCATTACATGGAAATACAACTTCTTTCCCTTAACACCCACCAGTTAACTCTCTCTCTCGTTATATATATATATATATATATATATATATATATATATATATATATATATACAGTGGCAGAGTGTACGTCTGGCACGCTGGTGGACGCGGGTTTGCCTCCAGCGAGAGTTGTAAAAACTTTGGTAAGTGTCCACCAGGCCACTTACTGCTTTGGCAAGGAGTGCTGTGGTTGAACCAGTGTTGCATACTAGTATGCTTGCACCCAGACTACACTTGGTTCACAGACTACACACACATCCAAAGCCACTCCAGCATTACAATCACACTCACAAGCACTTCTCATCATACTGTATAATCAGTCTCTACCAGACAGCCTAAGCCACTGGGTAGAGATGCTTTGGCTGTATCGTCCCTGCCTCGGTAGAGATAGACAGGTCCTGCAGTCGACACTCAACGGCTTATGATGATTATATATATATATATATATATATATATATATATATATATATATATATATATATATATATATATATATATATATATATATATATATATCATCTCATCAGCCTTTTGAGTGTCCACTGCAGGACCGGCCTATCCCTACCGAAGTGGGGACGATATAGCCGATGTATCTCTATCAAGTGGCTTAGGCTGTCTGGTAGAGATTGTATGTAGAGTGAGAAATGCTTGTAAGTGTAACTGTAGTGTTGTAATGGCTTTGGATGTGTGTGTAGTCTGTGAACCAACTGTAATCGGCCCCTGCAAGCCGACTAGGTGCAAGCATACTTTATAGTATGCGTCACTGGTTCAACCACAGCACCCCTGATGTCCGCCAAGGAGTACGTGGCCAGAAGAAAGCTCCCAAAGTTTATTACCCTGGCGGGGCGCAAACCCTCGTTCTTCAGTGTACGAAAACGCACACTTTACCACTGTACCACAAAGGCTCCATATATATATATATATATATATATATATATATATATATATATATATATATATATATATATATATATCTATATATATCTATCTATTGCCAGACGCCTCAATCCCGTTTGGGGTGGCCACAAACAAATCGCCTCCAAGTCGCCCTGTCCCCCGCCATTTCACTGCCCTGCTCCCAACTCACACCCCTCTCTCTCATATACCTCTCCACCCCATCCCTCCATCTCATCCTCGGCCTCCCCCTCCCTCTTCCCCCCTCCACCTCACTCACATACACTCTCTTCGTCAGTCTTTCGCCCTCCAAACTTCACAATTCTCAGGTACTTTTAAATAATGAACCAACTTGCGTAGATCTTGTTCACTGTTAAGAAACATCACAGCATCATCGGTACATATCACGTTTGAGATACTCCATCCGTCACTATTAATTAGCATCTCCATCTTACGTAATTTTCGTACATAAACGCCAGATCTTTTTACTGAAGTAAAGGTCAGGCCTCCTCATCCCCCCACGTATACTGAGACCCTGTTCAGCTACAACCCCAGCCAGAATAATGGTATCGGCGTTTCAAGAGTAGGGAAGAGGAGGACATGGAGGAGGCCGCCCAGGTCATTTAATCCCTCATCTCTCCTGAGACCCTTCTAAATTGCAGCCTCAGCCTGTAAAGATGGCGGAGGCTGCTCGAGAGTGGAGATGAGCCTGTTGGTGGAGTGCTACCTAACAGTGATGAGCAGGCTTGAGCGTTGCTTCGACTAAGTGGGGCCATACTAGAAGGGTCTGTCAGCAGCATTCCCCTACCCACTGGGGGGGGAGGGTGGCAAGACAGCCCAACTCAGTGCCGTTATCAGGCCCGGACAATTAAGGAGGTTGGTGTCAGTAAGGGTATTCGGCCGTAAAACCGGCCAAAATGAAAATGGCAAATCAGGATATCCTTGAAGGTGCAGGACCAAACAGTATGATGAAGACTGGTGAAATGCATCGATCATATATAAAACTGTAAAAAGTTGGAATGAGAAGAAGATTCTGTATCTCAGTGGTTTGAGTTTCAACTGCTCTCATTACCTCCATCTGTATATAGGCTATACCTGATACTGAATAGTCATGAGGACATCTTATAGCCTTGTTTCACTCCAACACTGACACTGAACCACTCATATGGACATCTACCTACTCCTATTTATGCATCACCAAAATCTTACAACCTCTACATATTTAACAGCTTTTCCGTCAAAATATGCATACATAAATCCTTCTATTATTTTACTGTTTACCTAGCTACATGCTTTTCCCAGTTCCATAAATGCAAGAAAAACACTTGCACTGATAGTTTGTAATGTGAAGAAGCCTACAATTAACTCAGGAGTTCCAAAGGGAAAGGTTTTTGTCATATATAATTTCACCCAAATTTCTCTCAGACATAGAAAATAATATTAATTGTCATATGAAATATACAAAATAAAGTGCATAAAACATCAAATATGCACATCAGGGTGTAAGGCAACATTACAATGCATTCAGATTTAAATGGTCCTGCTCGTATCTCGTCGACAAAGGAGTTTTACTGGTTTATTAAGGTAGTTTGTTAATTATTCTCCTTGAGTTTCACTCGAGTGTCTGTGTAAAATGTAATCTAGCTGTTAAGAGTGAGGTGGAGAAAAGAACCAAAGTGGACTTACATAAATGATTAATACGAAGAGTCAAAGGTGTACGACTTAATAAAGAGAAACGAAACAGACTTAAAGGGGTGTTTCCAAGAACATGAAGCCGATATTTTCAAAAAAATAATACAATATAATATGTAGCCCCGTTAGATCTGAAACAGGTGAATTTAATCAGTACCTGTAGAGAGGTTGATGTAGGCATGGTTTTGATTACTAGTCATGGTATGGTTGATAAACTTATTAAAACTGATGGATGCAGTACTTTTTCTTTAAAAGTCTACAGTGATATTAATGATGCCATTCCAATATCAATAACAAAATAATTGGCACACAAAGTAGATGATGACTGATTGGCTAAAACATTATTCTCAGAACTGAAACAAGACAGAGGCCAAACACATTGCAACAATTTATCTTCCCCCTAGAAGACCATATTTGCCATTCACTGATCTTCACAAGATTTTCCATAAGAAGTAACCTGTATATATAATTGGCGACTTAGTGCAAAACACAGAAATCTAAGGCATAATTTTATTAACCAGGGAGATACAATATTAAACAGGTTCATAGAAGATAGGATGGCAACTCATTTGGGTCCACATTATTGATACCCCTTGAGGTGTCCCATTGGTACTTAAATTTTATTATCTAACGGATTTAATTTCTTTTAAGGACTCAGCCTTTAGTATTGCAGCTTTTAGCAAAAGTTGATATTACGGTAGGATACAGGTTGATCAATGGGAAGGTGCTCTTTTAAGGTTTTAAGCTTTTTTTTAAGGCATTTAAGGTATTTTTAATCTGGACCTTAATTCATTGTTTTTCGAGAAATTGGGATACCTCTTGAAGTGTCCCTTGGATACCTAAGATTTATTATTTTACGGGTTTAATTTCTTTTAAGGACTTTGCTTTTTTCTATTACAGCTTCTTACAATAATTAATGATTTGTATTTAAACTTTTAAAAGCTTATTTGCCAGCATTGTAATATTTGAGCAACTTTGTATACAACAGTATCTTTTATTAATCATTTACATACCTTTTTTTTTTTTTTTTTTTTATAACATAGCCAGCATTGAATTGATAGCTATCATCAGTCAAAGCCATAATTACCATTCTAACAAGACAAGAGAGTACAAATTGAGTTTTTGCAAAAGCATGTCAAAAAGAACTAAAAATTAATAAAATTTTCACCTTGGTCACACCAAATTTGAAGGCAAAGAAGTCGTTCTTGTTCTTCAAAATAGATAATATAATATGTTTAAGTTATGGAAATGATTTTCAGGAAGAAATTAGATGAAACAATAGAGGAGGGGGGCATGAAATGGGGTGGCGAAAGTGTATAAATTTCTGAGGACAAACGATCTTAGAGTGACTTCTAAAGAAACTAAGCTTAAAAAAAAAAAAAAAGATGCATGTACCAATAGTTTAATATTATTGTCTTAGTATCCCATCGATTTTTATAAAATCAGAGAAGATGTACATTTACATCAAAATGTGCATGCAATGCAGTGCCTTAGAAGGTCACAACATAAAAACTTGCTCTAATAATAAATCTTATAAGATCTGTTCAGAATACACAGTTTGTGGGACTGCAGCAATCAATAACATTCCTAAACAACAGTTGGTGACACAGAACACTAGCTATGAGATGTCAAGTTAGGAAGGCAATAATAAATGAAAAAAAAAAAAAAAAACAGGAAAATGAAGGAGCAACTCCACAATATATAAGTAATGGCCAACCAAGTAAATAGGGCATGAGCTGATGAAAATACGTCAGTAATGATTTTGTTCTGGAGGCTCATCTGCATAACATGGGAGAATTAGGTGCCAATCCCACAATGATAAACGATTTACAGATAATGGTCTTCCTACTTTTAAAGTATCTCACAACCCACCCTGCTCCCCCCCCACAAAAAATAAAAAAAAATCTTTCAAAACTTGAAAGGTATCACACCTCATTTGTAAGAGTGGTATCAGCGTAGGATGAATCACAACTGCAGTACAGTGATAAACAAAAACAGATCCAATTAAAAAACCCTAAATAAAAAGAAAGACAGACAAGCAGCATATGACAAAGGAACAAAAATATCAGATTCTGACTAGAGATCATGTTCAGCAACATCTACACAAAACGGAAACTCAGTCTGTGTTACATATGAACAGGCTCATTTCCTCAAATGTGTGAATCTTGGACTCAAACTATCACCAACGCCATTGGGTGGCCCAATAAGGTAGGTACTCGAGATATTTAAGAAAGATTTGCAAGGAAACAAGTGGACTTACATTAACGATGAATACGAAGGGTCAGCGGTGTACAACTTAACAGAGAGGAACGAAATAGACTTAAAAGGGTGTTTCCATGAACATGAAGCTGATATTGTCAGGAAAATAATACAACACAATGTGCAGCCCTCTTAGATCAGAAGGAGGTGAATTTAATTAGTACCTGCAGAGAGGCTGAAGCAAGCATAGTTTTGATTAATTGTCGTGGTATAGTTGGTAACAAACTTATTATTACTGGAGACAGTAGTTTTTCTTCAGACATCTACAGTGAAATTAATTATTGCATTGCAATATCAAAAAGAAACTTTTGGTAAACAAGGTATATGATGACTGATTGGCGAAAACAATATTACTCAGAACTGAAACAACACATGGGCCAAACACATTGCGACATTTATCTGCCCCCTAGAAGACCATATTTGTCATTAATTGATTTCATAAGATAGTGCATAAGAAGGAACCCGCGTATATAATTGGTGACTTCAGTGCAATACACAGAAATCTAAGGCATGATTTATAAAAACAGAGAGGTACAACATTAAGCAGGTTCATAGAAGATAGGATGGCAACTCATCTGGATCTGCATTGCTCATCACTGGTACGACATAAATACAACCCTAAATACTGTACTCTCAAACTAGTGTTTGCCAAAATAAAAGATTAGGCAATGGTCCACTAACTCTTTCGAAACATTTTCCAATCATCAGTATTACGAGCAAGGCAATAACAGAGCAAAATATACTTACACCAAATAACACAAAAAAGCAAACTGGGATTTGTTCAGAGAATTGAATGATATATGACAAATTCTGACCTGAATTGTGATAATATGGAAGACGTAGATATGGCCCTTGGTAATCGACATATGTCTGTCTCCCAGGTAATAAAGAATGCTATACCATTACGTTAGTAATCGGTAATAAGTAAACCAATTTCAAATAATATTAAACAGATACTGAGTCGGTTCAATACCATTAAGCATGAGGGTAATCGACATGGGTGGACTTCATCCAATTGTGTCTCCACCTGTGGCGGGGGGGACACAATTTGGCCGCACTATGGGGTGGTACTACTACTCTGCGGCCAGGTTGTGTTAGGAAGAATACTGCCACCGTATTCCCTGCGTGTCGTAATAGGCGACTAAAAGGGGCGGGGTGAAGGCACTAGGGACTCCCTCCTCTGTTTTTCAGTTCCTAAAATGAGATAAGGCCAGAGAAAGGGATGGGGGATTGAGTTATCCCCGTACCCTTAAGATTGGGTCTAAGAACGTGCGTGGATGTAGTACGATCGAGGCTAAAAGGGAGGAGATTGGGAGAATGTTTGTGAGAAGAAAGTTGGATGTGTTAGCTTTGAGTGAAACGAAGATGAAAGGGAAGGGTGAGTCTATGTTTGGAAGTGTGAATGGAAGATTGTCAGGTGTTGATAGAGGAAGGGCAAGAGAAGGTGTGACCTTGATAGTGAGTCCGGAAGTACAGCAATGTGTGATTGAATGGAAGGAGGTGTCATCGAGACTGATGTGGGTGAAAGCGAAATTTGAACGTGAATTGTGGGTGTCTGTGAGTGCATATGGGCCTGGTAGTGAAAGGGATGAAGAAGAGAGGGAGTCTTTCTGGAATGATGTTGATGAGTGTCTGCAGAGTTTTGGAGCGAATGTGAATGTGGTAATGATGGGAGATCTGAATGCTAGAGTGGGAAATGTAGCAGTTGAAGGTGTAGTTGGTATGCATGGTGTGCCTGGAAGAAATGAAAATGGGGAACGAATGATAAGGATGTGTGTTGAGCGAGAGATGGTGATTGGAAATACGCTGTTCGAGAAGAAAGATATTTATAAGTATACATGGATGAGACAGGAGGGTGGAATGGTTGTGGATAAAGCGTTGATGGACTATGTGGTTGTGTCTAGGAATGTAATAGGAAGATTGTTGGATGTGAGAGTTCTGAGAGGGGAGGGTGGAGGTATGTCTGACCACTACCTGGTGGAGGGAAAGTTAAGAGTAGGTAAGAGATGGGTGAGAGCTAGGAGGGATAGGTGTGGCAGGGAGGTTTTGAAAGTAAGTGAGTTGGATAAAAGAGAGAAAATGATAGAGTATCAGGAGAAATTGAAAGATGAGTGGAACGCAGTGAAAGATCAGGAAAATGGCAGTGTGGAGGAGGAATGGCAGTTGTTTAAGAGTGCTGTGGTGGGGCATGCAGAAGAGGTGTGTGGTGTAAGAAAGGGAAGTGAATGGTGGTGCAAGGAAGTAAGTATGGCTGTGGCTGAGAAGAGACGTGCATATGAAGTGTGGCTGCAGAGGAAGGATGAGTTGTCATATCAGAGGTATAAGGAAAAGAGGAATAGGGCGAGAAGGACTGTGCATAGTGCTAAAGTGGCAGCAGATGAAAGGTGGGGTAGGCGACTGACTGAGAATTTTCAACAGAATAAGAAAATGTTCTGGAAGGAGGTGAAAAGGGTGCGAAAGGGAGAGTCTGGGAAGGAAGCGAGAGTAAAAGCAGAGGATGGAAGGATGTTAATTGAGATCGATGCAGTAAGGAAGAGATGGGCAGAGTATTTTGAAAGATTGTTAAATATACAGGAGGAAAGGGTGGCTGAGACTGTGGCGGATGGAAGGGTGCAAGGAATGAATGTGTTGGGAGAGTTGAATGATTCTTTGATCACGAATGAGGAAGTGGAGAAGGCAGTAAAGGAGATGAAAACAGGGAAAGCTGCAGGTATGGATGGGTGTGCTGTGGAATGCCTGAAGGGTGGTGGAGTGACTATTGTTGACTGGTTAGTAAGATTGTTGAATGTGTGCTTTGTGAAAGGTATGGTGCCAATTGATTGGGCAAGTGCTTGTGTGGTTCTGTTGTATAAAGGCAAGGGTGATAAGTATGAATGTACTAGCTTTAGGGGTATAAGTCTGTTGAGTGTTGTAGGTAAGGTGTATGGTAGAGTGTTAGAGAGGGTACAGAGGGAGTGATTGGTGATGAGCAGTGTGGCTTTAGGAGAGGGAGGAGATGCGTGGATCAGGTGTTCGCTGAGACAAGTGTGTGAAAAGTATTTAGCAAAAGGCAAGGATGTGTTTTGGGCATTCATGGATTTAGAGAAAGCGTATGATAGAACTGATAGGGAGGCTTTGTGGACTGTTTTAAGATTGTATGGACTTGATGGTAGGTTACTAAAAGGGGTGAAAAGTTTTTATGCAAATAGTAGAGCGTGTGTAAGAGTGGGAAATGCAGTGAGTGATTGGTTTTCCGTGAGAGTGGGGCTGCAACAGGGATGTGTGATGTTGCCTTGGTTGTTTAATATTTATATGGATGGTGTTGTAAGGGAGGTGAATGCAAGAGTTTTAGGTGGAGGTCTGAGTCTGGTGAATGTTAATGGTGGACAGTGGAATCTGAAGCAGCTGCTGTTTGCAGATGATACTGCACTGGCGGCTGATTCAGAGGAAAGATTGAGACAGTTAGCAGAGGAGTTTGGAACGGTGTGTGAAAGGAGGAAATTGAAAGTAAATGAGAATAAGAGTAAAGTGATGAAGTGTACGAGGTTGGTAGATGGTAGAGGGATGAATATAGTTTTGAATGAAGAGTTGCTTGAGGAGGTAAAGTGTTTTAAATATTTAGGGTCACATGTTCCTGTGGATGGAAGAATAGATGCAGAAGTGAAGTTTAGAATGATTGAAGTAGGTAAGGTGCTGGGAGGAATGAAAAAAGTGTTTAGATGTCGTTCACTTAGAATGGATGTAAAGAGAAGGCTGTATGAGGGTGTTGTGGTACCGCCTGCGTTATATGGGGCTGAAACATGGAATATGGGTGTAGCAGAAAGGAAAAGTTTGAATGTAATGGAGTTGAGGTGTCTGAGGAGTATGTGTGGAGTGACGTGTATGGATCGAGTGCGAAATGATGAAGTGCAAAGGAGAACTGGAGTTGTTCGGGAGATGACTGGTAGAGTTGAGCAGAGGATGTTGCGATGATTTGGGCATATGGAGAGAATGGATAATGAGCGATTGGTGAAAAAGATAACTAGATCTGATGTGAGAGGTGTAAGGCTGAGAGGGAGACCACGAATAGGATGGATGGACAGTGTGAAGAGAGCGCTGGGTGTGAGAGGGATGTCTGTTGAGCAAGGAAGACTGGCTGTGCGGGACAGAAATAAATGGGGAGAAATTGTGAATGAATAAATGATGATGCAGCCCTGAGGAGATATTCTCCCACGTTTGGTCTGATCAGCTAGTCAGGTCAGGTGCGGGTAAGGGGATGGGTGTATTATGATGTGGCAGGGGTGAACCAGCTCTGCTGTCGGGCCCTGCTGAGGATGTCACTGATTGCTCTCCGCAGTTGACCCTTGTGCGGTGTGGTGCGGTGTGGATCTGTCCCTTCTCCCCTTTGGGGCTAAGATGCGAATGAATGTGTTTCAATGGATGAGTAAATGGGGAGTGTCGTCCTGTCTCGGCTACCTCCCTTTCCTTGGGGGAAGCAGCCTAGGTTTATAGACACTGATAGATAGATGCAAATTTAATCGCTAGGTGTGTCAGAAAGGATAGTGAGCAGAAGAGAATCCGCGCCAAGGTCTGAATCATCTGCTTCGATGAGCAAAAGCTAAACAGATAATTACTTTCTCAAAACCCATATCAGTGAAGTAGCAAATAACCCTCTTAGAGTTTAGTTAATAGGATATAATTATTTCAGTCTTACCAAACATGAAACTACATATAAACATTTGTCTGATCATCACACATTTGTCGATACTTTGCATCGTTGCATGGAATTCAAGCAGACGTTCACTGGTGATTCGCAGTTGCTTTAAAACATCTGCTCTTGACCTATAAGTCTGTGTGTAAGAGAGATATGGGAATTTTGTGGCCTTGGTATTGGCTGAGATAATGATGGAGGAAATGAAGTTAATTGCCAGAAAATTTCGCAATGCCTGACGTCTTTCAAGTCGTCAGTGTCCCACGCTAAATCAGGACTTTTCTCATTTGGTCTTGGCTCAAGGTTTTATCCGTCCTAACTCTCTCAGTGACGAAAACTTTCTGTATAATTAGTCTCCTCCAAAACTTTAAAATGCTTTAAAATATAGCGAATGTGGACTATTTTCATTGCTGTGTTCATAACGGGGTTTGGGAAAAATTATAAACCCTTTCAGTATGAATAAGATAATTTTAAGATGCAATAAAATCGTAATATTTAACAGCACAAAATATTAGACATAACCGACAGTAAAATGGTAAACAAAAGTGTTCTACGGAATATAAGAACACACACACACACACACACACACACACACACACACACACACACACACACACACACACACACACACACACACACACACACACACACACACACACACACACACACACACACACACATTTTATCACCATTCGAAGACAGGATTTTCCCTGGACTGATTATTGCTGTCATGGCCGAGAGCCATCTGAGTGTGCCATGCGTATTACGGAGGATATTCTCTCAGGCATGGAAGCATCCATTCCTTTCTCATATCGTTTGACTAATGCAAAGGAACCTTGGTTTAATCACGTTTGTTCTAATGCTGTGCACAACAAGGAGAGGGCCTTCAAAAGGTACCGGAGCCAACCCACCACTGAATCTCAGCTTTTTTATGTTTCTGCCCGGAATCGTGCTAAGTCTGTTCTTCGCTCTGCTAAAAATAATTTCATCCGTACTAAATGCTCTGAACTCTCCAACTCGAATTCTCTCCGCTCCTTCTTGCACCTTGCCAAAAACCTTTCTAACAACTTTTCCTCATCACCCTTCCCTCATCTTTTCCATTCGATGGCTCTGTGGCTATTTCTCCTACAGCCGTAACAGATCTTTTCACTCAGACATTCTCCTTCAATTCCACCTTAGAAGATTCCGGTGCTGTTCCCTCATCACTTCCCCCCTCTGACTTCCTCATGGCTGACATTATTTTTCTTCATCTGATGTATTTTCTGCCATCACTGGTCTCATTACTAACAAGACATATGGGCCTGATGGTGTCCCTCCTGTTGTTCCCATGACCTGTGCTTCTGTGCTTACACCCTGCCTAGGTAAACTCTCGCCTTTGTCTATCAAATTGTACTTTTTCTTCTTGCTGGAAGTTTGCTCCTATTCAGCCTGTACCAAAGAATGGTGACCATTCCCAACCCTCTAACTATCGCCTAATTGCCTTAACATCTATCTCAAAAATTTTCTAGTCTATCCATAAAAAAAAATTTATAAAGAATCTTTCCTATCACAACCTTCTTTCTGATCGCCAGTATGGGTTCCGTCAGGGACTCTCCACTGCCAATCTTCTCGCCTACCTTTCAGACTCCTGATCATCCTCT
>NC_136958.1:18295330-18300330 GCF_032717465.1 Coenobita brevimanus
TAGTCCAATTTGCCTGTCCTTTCTGTCTGTGAATAAGATTATGAAAAAAACAGACACACACAAAAAAAGAGATTTGCACGAAGTTCGGTTTAATTATTTAGGACCAGCAGAGGTATATGTGATTATAGTGCAAGTGTAAAGCCACCTCACATAGTTTTCATCTACTTTTGACAACACTTGGAGCAATGGTTAGGAGATGAATGTGTGAAGTGATTAAATTTTGAGAACAATCGATCAGAGGTAAAGGTCACACTGCAAGGCCAGTGGCTGTGTCTTCTAACTTAAAAAGGTCTGATTTCATTTACTGTAGATCAAACTCGGTGCAAGATACAGTTAAGCGAGGGTGAAAGTACAGGTACTCTATTTCTAGGTGAAATTCCCAAATGCATCGTCACAGGAAAAGACCAACTAAAACATTATTAATCCTGTTTGAACCAACCTTGGTGGATGGGTTTACAGTTTGGGAGTAGCACCAGTCGAATAGGGCGGTACTCCCAGGGTGGATGGAAGGCTCATGACAAGGAGAGCTGGAAGTTCAGTTTCATAAGCCCTCAGGACTAGTTTCTGAACATCTCCCTTTGTTGAACTATTTCAGTGCTCCAGTAACACAGACTGTAGGCCGGCATATTCTATACAAGTTTCTCCAACTGACAACACTAAACTACATGCACATTACACATCACACTTCCTTTTCTAAATGGCTTTCGGTATAGTATGGCAGAAATCTTAAATATCCAAACTGCCCTCCTATGGCTTCTAATCTTCTATATATGCTATCGTCTCTAGCCTCCATTTTAGCCGATCTATAGCTGCTGTTGTACACAGCCACCCTTCTCCTAGAGCTATCAATAGTGGTGTTCTTCAGAGCTCTGCCATATCACTAACTCTTCCTTCTATTCACCAATGACCTTCTAAGATGTACAACCCTGTCCACTCATATGCCAATGACCACCATTCACCTTTCCATCCACTTCTCGCAGCATTCACCTGAGCAGTCACAATATTTCAACAAGCATGGGATGTGGCTATGGCACACTTACTGTCAGACTTGGCTTATCTCTTTGACTGGGGTAATAGTAATCTTGTTTTTAATGAACCAAACCCAGTATTTACATCATTCGACCCAACAACATCTTCTGCACTAGCATTTTTTAATTTTTAACAATATACAACTCAATCCTGCATCATCTTTGAACATACTTAGGGTTTCATTCTCCGGTAATTAACCTTGGAAAGATCGTATTACCTCTCTTGTTAAATTTGCTTTCACGAGATTACGTGTGCTGAGCCAACCCTATGCCTTCTTTACCTCTGCATAGTTGTTGACCTCATACAGGGGTTTTATTCGCCTCTTTGTAGAATACAACTCTCATGTATGAGGAGACTCCTCGCATACTGCTCTTCTCAACAAGGTGGAGTCAAGGCTTTTCGTCTTACTAACACTCCGTTTCTTACTGGGTCCATCAAATCTCTGTCCCTTCGTAACACTGTTGCATCTTTTTTCTGTCGTTACTTCAGTGGCCATTTATCCTGTGAACTGTGTGAATGCATTTCTCCACCACTATGGCGGGTGCGTAGTACCCGTTTAGCAATAAACCCTCTTCCCTTTTCTATCCAATTGTCTAATACAAGAGATAACCGTTACTCCTAGTCCTTCATATACGCAGCACTTCAACTTTGGAACTGACTTCCTCTGTCTGTTTTTCCTACTGCCTATGACCTTCAGTCTTTCAAACGAAGTGTGTCCAGGCATCTCGAACGGATCATGAATGTGGTTCTCCGTTATCTTGTTTCCTTTTTTTTTTTTTTTTTTTTCTCGGAGGAAACAATCTTGCTGGCCCCTGGCCTTTTATTCCTTCTTCCTTGGATTAAAAAAAAAAAAAGAAAATGGTATGGCTGAAATCAGTTAATTTCAAGAGCAGTCAAAGGTGAATGTTACAGGGTAGGGTCAGATATCTGACCTTAATGTCCCTCCACACGATCAGTGAGCGCCTGATTTGTCCGAGCACGTTGTTCCAGTTCTAAAGCATGGTGACAAATAGAGCTATAACTAGTAAAACGGGAGCTGGGAAGGTGTTTCACTTCACCAAGTCTACACGATTATTTGCCAACTTTTTTTTTTTCTCATTACCATACTCTGTAACCACAGGTACAGTCAGCAAAAGAAGTATCACACTGCTGGGGTTCGATGTATATGAAAATGAGCTAGTTATGCATATACATGAATCTGATACCCTAGTGCTTCAAAAATTATAGAACCTAATACGTAAAACTTTATGCTATTTCTAGTCGTAATAACCACTATGCACAAAATTAGCAATTAAAATCACAGGGTGGCCCATATATCACAATTGTTCGTCCATGCTTCAAAATGACACGTGCGGTAAGAAGGCCGACAATTTTCTAGTTGACTGTGCGCTTTGGTTGTGTGGACGGGCAAAATTAATACTCTTAGTCTGATTACAAGGCGCGGTTGTTGCATTATCTGAGTGCTTCTTGTATGATCGGTATCTTGAAAAGATGACAGTTGTCTTTCACGATACCATTCCAAATGGACTGTCGTTGAAGTAGTTAGTATTACCGTTATTATTTTTAAGAGCTCCACATTCTCTTGAGTTATTATTGGTAATGTAGATATTATTATTATTATTTTTTGAGGGGTGGGGTGAAAGATCTAGAAGGCCGGCATTCCAAGACCGTTCGAGATAGAGACTTGAAGTTCTCAGGAGTGATGTATCTTGTTTGCAGGTTTCTTTTGGCACAACAAATTTTTCCTTGCACGAGCGCCGCGCTAGTGTCCTCTGTGTTATTTTCTTAAAATTTTGCTCTCCTGTACAGCAAAAACTACCGACTCGATTGTTTTGCAAATATTCCGGTATGCAGTCGTCAGCATATACCAGTGCAACTGGATATTGATGGTGAGATCTAACAAATACTTTTTTGAGATATTGAGGAAAATTAAAATGGCTGCTTCATGTCTGCAAGTGCTAAATCGGAAAGTATTTGGTCGATTTTGACCCAACTCGGTGGAAATGTAGTGGGTCATGAGTGAACATGATTTGCATAGCATGAATGACTTTGACCTTAATCTCAAGGTTGCGGGGCAAAATTCATAAAAAAAATTGAGTCATACCAAAAGTCCCTTAATATTAGGTCTACAATGATAAAAGTATTTTCATCTGCAATGTGAAGTTGTTTGATTATTGCTTCAGCAATTTCAGGATTCTAGTTGTCATTATTATTATTATTATTATTATTATTATTTTTATTATTATTATTTTCATTATTATTTTCATTATTATTAATATTTGTAGTAGTACCGGTAGTAGTAGTGATCTTAGTAGTAGTAGTAGTAGTAGTAGTAGCAGTAGTAGTAGCAGTAGTAGTAGTAGCAGTAGTAGTAGTAGCAGTAGTAGTAGTAGCAACAGCAGCAGCAGCAGCAGCAGCAGCAGCAGCAGCAGCAGTAGTAGTAATAGTAGTAGTAGAAGTAGTGATGGTGGTGGTGATAGTAGTAACCCGTACAAGTGTGCCCTGACTCCACAGTTGCCAGAGTCATTACTGCAGCGATGAATGCCGATAAATAATTGGGACTCGTATGAATGATTAATGTATTGCAGTATTTCGGGCTGGCTACACATTTATTCAGGCGGCTGGCACGTCAATCGTCACTGTGAGAACCAAATGGGATCACTGTGGATGTTACTGGAAACAATGCTATAAAAATAGATAAAGGTAATACAATAAAAAAAAAAATATATATGGATGGGAGGGAGTATTTGAACTGTAAAGTAATTTAATGGGAAAAGAGTGAAAAAGTGATATCTGAAAGAAGTCATTGCAAAACATTTTAATGATTCTTAGAAACATAAATGAAAAATGCATAAAACAATGCTAACTGTAATAACCAGAACCAGACAGCTTTTAAGGCATGGTAAAGGTGAACTAAAAAATAAAACTAATTCACCCAATGAATTAAAAAAAATCTAATCACTGATATTAGAATTAAATAAAAACATTAATCCTTCATTATTCTACAGCTTTGACGGGATTAGCAGGTGTGTCAGCATGAGCCTGTCAGTATGGGAGTGACTGTTGATGTGATACAGATAAACTACAAACCGAAAAAAAAGGAAAGAAGGCAAAATTAGAATGTCAATATGGAAAAAAAAGATTACTGCCCAGAGTAAATACTGTGTTGGTATTACATACTGGGTCGGTGCAATGTGCCATGTCGATGACTATGCTACTACATGTAAATATATTATACAGGCAACAAAATATACTATCGATTAATTACCGGTATACTGTTAAGTAAAATATGTACAACTAATCAAGCATAATTATATAACCAAATCAAAGGACCTCTATGCATTTCTCTTTTACCACATACCAGCTTCCATAATACAGACCGGTATTGTCACTGACATGGAGCTGTCGGAACATCTCTTTCAAACCGATTTATATTGTCTATAACACGGTAATATTGTCTTGTACATTATGTTACCTTTGGAATCTGTGCCAGAATTAAAAGTTGTTAGGTAACATATAAGACAAATAATTTGGTGTCATATGCATACACATTTGCTAAGGAAGAAGAGCTAACAGATTTATTATGCCAACCGTTGCTATCGCACACACATTATTACTCAATCTCTCATTCTCTATTCATTCCATTCATTTCATCCTCACATGTACTAACACTTGCAGTTCAAGAACCTCTTTATATATTATTCTTGCTACCTACAGTCGATTATATTCAAATTTTAAAAGCTTTTCATAAAATACGAAGTTAATGAAGACTATCCTTCCCCACTCGAACAAAGAGCCCCCTTTAAAATGAATAAAACCATCTGGAAATAAGTAGAGATTTAAAAGGATGTATCCGTATTCAAAAGGTTAAGAATGATAACTGTATTTGTTGTTTTTACCCTCAGCTTATTAGCATGTGTTGTTGTTGCTACTGTTATGTTTAAACCTGTGCTCGCGAACCGAGAAGGATG
>NC_136958.1:18305330-18307830 GCF_032717465.1 Coenobita brevimanus
TATGCCTCCACCAAGCCTTGCGCATGTACTCGCTACACAACCTCCATGACAGGGTTCATTGTAGGATGAAATGAGAATAAAGATAAACTGAGTCAGCCCCATATTACCGTGACCCTTGAACCCGTGGCCTTGATGACCTAAAGAGTTCGTCTCTTCATGCTGTATCACTGACCAACGTTTGGTCGAAGTCTGTCGAGGAATTAAGAATTTTTGGAGCCGACACCCACATTACCTTGATCTTTGACTCCTTGACTTTGCTGACCTAATCAGTACATCATCCCGTCATACTGTATCCCTGACAAAAGTTTGGTCGAAATCCTTTGAGGAGTTCAGGAGATATTGCGCCCACAAGGGTGAACTAAGTCGACCCATATGACCATGACCTTTGACCTCTTGCCCTTGCTGACCAAATCAATTCACCGGCCCATGATACTTTATCACTGACAAAAGTTTGGTCGAGTTCCATTGAAGGATGTAGGAGATATTGCACCCACAAACTAAGTCGACCTCATTTGACCTTCTCCATTGACTAAGGTGACCAGAGTCCCGATTTTAGGCGGGACAGTCCCCCTTTTTGGACGTCCGTCCCGCTTTTTAAATTGTGACTAGAATGTCCTGCTTTTTGAGCAAATTTCTTAACTGTCCCGCTTTTAGAAACTTACTATTACATTAGATGTAACACGACCTTCTTTTATGAAATTAGGATGAATTAGAAAATTATGCATAATCCTAACCAAATGAAATACCGAATTATTAATATAAAATCTGTAATGCTCACTAGTTGGTCGACCTATTCACTGTACCTTACGGTATGTTTGGAGTTCGTAGATGTTTGTGTTTGATTGGCAGCCTAAGTTTGAGGTGTAGCTCAGCAGCGGCCGCTGTCACACTAGTCAATATCTGTCTGTCTATCTATCTAGCTATCTATATCTATCTGTCTGTCTATCTATCTACCTACATATCTATCTATCTATCTATATCAATATCTATATCTATTTATCTATCTATCTATCTATCTGTCTATCTATCTATCTATCTATAGACACACAAACACACACGCAGCAAGCGCGCGCGCGCATCCCGCTTTTAACTCCATTAAATCTGGTCACCATACCATTGACTCTTTGACCTAGGTGACCTATTTAGTTCATCATCTCCTAGTACTGCACCACTGACAAGAGACTGGTGGAAATCCGCCAATGGGATCAGGAGATATCGCGCAAACAATAGTGTTATTGATTCACGCCAAGAAGGATAAACTTGGTCGACCCCATAAGACCTTGACCTTTGACCCCATGACCTAGCTGACGTGATCAGTTCATCGTCCCTTCATATTGTATCACTGACAATGTTTGGTCGAAGTCCGCTGATGAGCTCAGGAGATACTACGCTCACACGGGTGAACTAAGTCGACCCCCTATGACCTGCCCTTGCTGACCAAATCGATTCGCCGGCCATGATACTTTATCACTGACAAATGTTTGGTCGAGTTCCATTGAGGAATGTAAGAGATACTGCACCTACAATGATAAACTATGTCAATCTCATATTACTTTAACTTTTGACCCCTTGACCTAGTTGACGTAATCAGATCACCATCTCAGCATATTATATCACTGTCAAAAGTTCGGTGAATATCCGTCCATGGGATCAGGAGATATCGAGCCCAGAAAACTGTTAAGGACCCATGCACGCATCAACGCATGTAAGCATCCACGCATGCTCGGGCAGACAAACCAATCACTTAATGCCTCCTCCACCATCAGTGGGAGGAAGTATCAATAAAATCGACTGGGGATTATAAGAAAACATGTCATCTGAGCGAAGAGATACCTTGTACTTTAATGAAAAATATTAGAACTAAGTACTTTTAAAAGCGTATAGTAACTATAGGTGCATTGATTCTAATGTAACAAAGATCTATATCCCGACTATGGCTCCACTAATGGCCAGGTGTTGTAAGAAGAGAGTTAATTTAACTAAAATCCAAGGAAATGAATTTCTGCCTCATAATTACGAATCAGCAACTTTCATATAATATAGTATTCAAACTGTATGAGTGGCACAGTGTCATTAGGTGAATACGCATTGCCTATACTCACGCCAATGACAGTGAATCTTGGTGCCTCGAGGATCCAGTAATATGATGTAAAGGAGTAGCCCCACCAGCAGTCAACGTTCTTCCATATCACCATCACCAGCGCCCAACACCCTGTCATTACCACCGGGATACCTGAAAAAAATTTTCATTATCATCATCATCATCATTATATATTACCTTCGGGATGCGTGGAAACATCATTACTAATCAAAACGCACACACACACACACACACACACACACACACACACACACACACACACACACACACACACACACACACACACACACACACACACACACACACACACACACACACCACCAGCCTATCTTCACAGACATCAGCAAAGTTCCATCATCATCTTCGGGACACTGGGCCACAGAGTGTTTGAGTAAATTT